>NC_084901.1:725000-1007500 GCF_949316345.1 Pungitius pungitius
TTCTGACTCCCTATACAGCTGAAACCTTTTGTTAATTTGTGTATGGTTTTATTTATTTCTTTAATCGTGGCTGGAAGCTTCTAGCGGTTTCCAGGATGAGAGGGGCAGAGCTGTGCTGCGTTCAGGGGGGCTCGGAATAAATGGCTTCATCCACGCCTACATTGTGTTTTAAGACAATAGACTACTTCATGTATGGTTTTGCCGCATTAAGTAGTAATATATCAACTTAGGCTGCAATTAACGATTATTCAATTGCGATTAAGCTGCTTATTCATTGGAGATATTGAACATTAGGAAATAACATTCCTCCAGATCTTTAAGCTGACAAACGAGAGGTGTTTATTGTAATATATTTGCAATCATGAAGTTGAATTGTTTAAGTTTGATCTTGAAGTGCCGGCTAAAAAAACAACAACTAAATATGTAAGCAGATGTGTTCTAACATTGATGATATTGATGATTGATTGGTGTCTCTGCAGGCTTCCTTATCAATGGCACCGATGAACATCTTCAGACATGGAGCTGATGAGGAAAAAGCAGAAACTGCACGAATGGTGGGTTTTTACATTCATTTATTTTGGTGAAGTTTCTTGTCTGATTAATAATTCCAGCAGTTGAGGAGGAAGATGAACCTCTTTTAACTTTTGTCTTCTCTAGTCGTCCTTCATTGGCGCCATCGCCATCGGGGATCTGGTGAAGAGCACCTTGGGGCCGAAGGGAATGGTACGTCACGTATTAACGTGCTTTTTAATTACAATGATTTTCATCTTAATTTACTGGAAAAGTTTCCAAAATATGGAAAACTCCTTGAATTGCATTTGGTATTTTTGTGTGATATCAGTCTTAATAAAGTTTTCTCCAACTTTCGGTATGATCAGTGAGGGCATCACTGGTGTCTCTGATCATGTGACATTGTAAACAACCAATCCGTGTTTAGACAACAGGAGGAGCTGGTAGCGTTAGCAGCTAGCGGCTAACGGACAGGTTCACTTCAGTATGATGCATTCAATGTCATCGTGATGCGTTTGAGTGTAAACAGTAAAACTTCATTTTTGGTGATGACTACTCATGCGTTCATCATGAACACTGCATTGATATCGGAGATGATTCCGTTTCCTCCTCTTCAGGATAAGATCTTACTCGGAGGAGGGAAAGGCGCCTCGGTGACGGTGACCAACGACGGGGCGACCATCCTGAAAGCCATCGGGGTCGACAACCCCGCCGCCAAAGTCCTGGTTGGTGAGTGGAGCCTCGTCTTGTGCTCACTGAGAAAATAAATGCAAGAAAAGAACGAACATTGAAGTGACTGGAACGTGTTTCCAGACATGTCGAAGGTTCAGGACGACGAGGTCGGCGACGGGACGACATCCGTCACCGTGCTCGCCGCCGAGCTGCTGAGGGTAAAAACCACTTCCTGTGCGATGTGATGCTAAACATGATGGTTCATTTAAACGTGACCCGTCGTCTGTGACCAGGAAGCCGAGCTGCTCATCGCCAAGAAGATCCACCCTCAGACCATCATCGCGGGCTGGAGGAAGGCCACGCAGACGGCCAGAGACGCCCTGAGGGAGGCGGCCGTGGACCACAGGTGAGACCTGGAGATACACGCGTGACTAGTGAAGAAAGGGTTTTGTTTTTTAAGCCCTTTTTCAGGTAAATCTTTCTAATTAAAGGGAAAATCATTCGCACAGTTTGTGTTGCACCTTACGCACACGTGTGTATTGATGTTCTACGTTTGTATAGATTCTATAAAATACATTTATTTTTACTAAGAAAAGAATGTTAAGCGTCACTCGTTGTCGCCGTAGCAACGACGCGGCCCGCTTCCAGGAGGACCTGCTGAACATCGCCAGGACGACGCTGTCCTCCAAGCTGCTGACGCACCACAAGGACCACTTCTCCCAGCTGGCCGTCGACGCCGTCATGAGGCTCAAGGGCTCGGGCAACCTGGAGGCCATCCACATCATCAAGAAGCTGGGGGGCAGCCTCACCGACTCGTACCTGGACGAAGGTGAGCTCCCTGAGGTCACAGGGGGTGGTCTCTGGCTTCTGATTGGCTGCTGGGAGGCTCACATGTTCTTCTTCCTCGCCTGCAGGGTTCCTGTTGGACAAGAAGATCGGCGTCAACCAGCCGAAGAGGCTGGAGAACGTGAAGATCCTCATCGCCAACACCGGCATGGACACCGACAAGATCAAGGTGCGCACACAGACACACACACACACACACACACACACACCGATGAGACATGTAGTGACGTTTCGTCTCTCAGATCTTCGGCTCCAGAGTTCGTGTCGACTCGACGGCGAAGGTGGCAGAGATCGAAATGGCGGAGAAAGAGAAGATGAAGGAGAAGGTCGACCGGATCCTGAAGCACGGCATCAACTGCTTCATCAACCGGTACAAACACGCGCTGCTACACACGCGCTGCTACACACGCGCTGCTACACACACGCTGCTACACAACATGCAACCAACAACCACTTTGTAGCTCCTCTACTTCCTGTTTCTTTTTCAGCGAGGTCCTCACAGGGTCCTCGTAGCGCGATAAATCCGTGATGAGTTTCCTTTATAAAGGGTTGAATTAGCTGAGGAAAGGATACAAGGACACAGAGGACACGCCCCCCTCCTGAAGCTCCTCCTCTCTCTCCTCAGGCAGCTGATCTACAACTACCCGGAGCAGCTGTTTGCCCAGGCCGGCGTCATGGCCATCGAACACGCCGACTTCGCCGGCGTGGAGCGCCTTGCCCTGGTCACTGGTACGCACGCACACGCCTGCAGACACACGCACACGTATGACGTGTAATGACCTCGTGCTCCCTGTGATCAGGAGGAGAGATCAGCTCCACCTTTGACCACCCGGAGATGGTGAAGCTGGGCCACTGCAAGCTGATCGAGGAGGTGATGATCGGGGAGGACATGCTCATCCACTTCTCCGGGGTCGCCATGGGTACGCACACACACTCTGATCATGTGACTAAAGAATCACTTCAGTTACGATGCGTTCAGGCTCCTCTCAGTGAACATGAGAAGGTTTAGCGATGAACCTAAATGCGTCCATGTGATGTAATCGGAGCAGGTGAGGCGTGCACCATCGTCCTGCGCGGCGCGACTCAGCAGATCCTGGACGAGGCGGAGCGCTCGCTGCACGACGCGCTGTGTGTGCTCGCTCAGACGGTGAAGGAGCCGCGCACCGTGTATGGAGGAGGTATGCCCGCACGCATGGGGGGGGGGGAGGAGATGAGGCGTGACCTCTGACCCCGGTTCTCTTCCTCTCCGCCAGGCTGCTCAGAGATGCTGATGGCCAAGGTGGTGAGCGACCTGGCCAACAGGACGCCGGGCAAGGAAGCGGTCGCCATGGAGTCGTTCGCCAAGGCGCTCATGATGGTGCGCCCATCATTTCCGTCCCTTTTCTTCCACTAAAAAAAAAAAAAAGATTCCTGAGTTCTGAAGCTGTTTTTTGTCGTCCAGCTGCCGACGATCATCGCCGACAACGCGGGCTACGACAGCGCCGACCTGGTGGCTCAGCTGAGAGCCGCTCACCAGGAGAACAAGAGCAGCTGGGGCCTGAGTGAGTGCCCCTGAACGCCTCACCAGATGCTAGGATACCGTAGCGACATCCTTTACATTGAAGCTCTGCAGCTTGTCGTTATCATAATCCTCTTTTGTTTTTAACATCCCCCCCCCCCTGCAGACATGTCTGAAGGCACGGTGGGCAACATGGCGGAGCTGGGCATCACCGAGTCCTTCATGGTGAAGCGCCAGGTGCTGTTGAGCGCCTCCGAGGCCGCAGAGATGATCCTCAGAGTCGACAACATCATCAAATCTGCTCCCAGGTCAGTTTCCACCTGCAGCCGGTACGTCCTGCTCGCCGCCTGTTGTAACGTCTGTTTGTCTGCAGGAAGCGGGTTCCTGACCACCACCCCTGCTAGAGGAGGAAGAGGAGGAAGAGGAGGCCGACCTGTGGTTATTTATCTCCTCTTTGTAGTTGAAACTTTAAAGAAACGTTCTGCTGTTTGTTCTTTCTCTGTAAAACTCTCAGAAACTCATCCTTTGTTTTGTTTACTGAAAATAAAATCAGAATCAGCTTTATTGTTCACGTCTTCTTACGCTTCCATGAGTTTTTTCTCTCATACGTACAAGAAGAAAATAAAAATCAGACCACATGAATTAAAGACTAAACAATAGAATTATGAAAAGAATAAAAGTGAGTTCTTAGAAACACTGACGCTTGTTTATTTAATCTGATTATTTTACATTAGAGTCCTCCGAGCTGCCACATGAAGAACCCAAATACTACAGCAAGTCCAGTACTAATGACACAAGTACATCAGTAAAAAGTAGTTGAAGTGTGTGTTTGTATTTTCTCAAAAGTATCTGAACATCATTGACTGATGGTCTGCAGTGTTCACGTTATTTTGTCCACCGCGTCGTGCGATTCATCGGGTCGAAGCGACCGAGACTTCCAAGTTCAAACAAACCCAAGTTACACAACGAGTACTTCTCACATGTAGTATCACCTGTCAAATACACTATGTACAGCAGTTTATTCAGGAACAATAATAATCAGGAAGAATAATTGATGAGGAAAATCCCTAATTTAATCTTTATATTTTAAATCATTGGGTATTAAAGTCATGGATGAGAATGAAACATCCCATAATTCACAACAGAATGCTTATGATTGGATTTATAAATAAAATAAATAGTCGTGGTTTTAGCACAATCGTTTTATCATGAACATTCACGTTGAAGATCCTTTTTTCTTTCAAAATGGGACTTTTAAGAAGTTTATTTCAGCATCACAGATTACAAACTGTTATTAAGGGGAATATTAAAGGTTTTTTATGTTACTGTCGCTGTTAATTGTGTATTTTACTATTTAACCTTCATATCAATCCACATGTCTGACTTCCACTGACTTATTGATTAGAGAATTATTGACACATATCACAAGTCCCCCCCCCCCCCCCCCCCTATGGGGGTTGATAAGGTGGCTCTGCGGTTGCCGGCTCACAGGCCGACATGTGGAGGCTGGTGTTGGTGCTGCTGTGGACATGGACCAGCTCGGCGCTGCTCAGGTAGGAAGAACGCACCTTTGTGTACTTCTGTGTACAAAAGTACAAATCAGATCATTTCCGACCTTGAAACTGAGCTCAAAAGATAAGGAGTGAAAATGAGACTTTATTCCTACAATTTTCTATAATTCTCCTTCATCGAAGCGTTTTCCTTTGTTGAGTTTTTCTTGTGCTGATGTGAGTTTCTGGACACAGGATGTCACATGTGTACAGACTAAAACCCTCTGAGGCAAATTTGTGATTTTGGGCTAATAAAATGAATTGAATCCACGTTTTCCACGTTCCGACTGAAGCTTTCGGGGACTATTTTCAAAAGGACTCTTTTTTTGATGTTTTGAGAAATGTGTTTTTTAGACGAGAGTTTGGCGAGAAGATCAATACCTCTCATGTCCGTATGGTGGATGTCACACGTGCAACCAATTAGCTTAGCTTAGCATAAAGACTTCGTGGCAGCTATCCTGACTGTCCAGCATGTAAACATTACAAGAATTAATAGATTAAATACAGAAGAATCAAACCTGTGAGTCTGCAGCAGCCTGTATGCAGTCATTTTAATAAACTAACAATATTCTCATTCAACTTTGAAAGACAATGAGTGCTTTTGCTTTTAGAAATGAAAAAAATATCCAACGCTAAAGTTGAACCCGCCATGCTAACGCCCTCCAGGGTCCCTCTGAAGCGGGTGCATTCGATTCGTTCCCAGCTGCGCGTCCACGGCCTGCTGGAGGAGTTCCTGAAGGAGCACCGCCCTGACGCGTTCAACCGCCGCTACGCCCAGTGCTTCCCGCTCGGCACGCCATCGCTGCGGCTCGGACGCTCCAGCGAGAAGATCTACAACTTCATGGATGTAAGAAACTCAATGTTTCACCAGCGCGCTCATGAGCAAGGCATCTGCTTGTGAGGCCAAAGTCCCAGAGCTTGATTTTGATCAAAAGAATTGCTTTTAGGTGGAAAAAAAGATCTATGCAAATGTGCTATTTGCAAACATCTCGATTGCCTCTCACAGCTCTCAACATGGCGACTGCTGAGCCGGCGCTAGCAGCTAACATCACTGACAAAGATAACAGGATTTTCCAAAGGCGTTATTGCTGTATGAGAGTAGTGGACAGCGGTGGCTAAAATCTGCGGTGGCTAAAATCTAACAAAAGGGAAGTCAAAGCTTCCTGAGTTAAAGCTGCATCCTCTGTAGTGACCAGCAGGGGGCGACTCCTCTGCTCCCATTGACGTCTATGAGGAAATGACTCTACTTCTGTGTAGTGACTAGCAGGGGGCGACTCCTCTGCTCCCATAGACGTCTATGAGGAAATGACTCTACTTCTGTGTAGTGACCAGCAGGGGGCGACTCCTCAGCTCCCATAGACGTCTATGAGGAAATTACTCTACTTCTGTGTAGTGACCAGCAGGGGGCGACTCCTCAGCTCCCATAGACGTCTATGAGGAAATTACTCTACTTCTGTGTAGTGACCAGCAGGGGGCGACTCCTCAGCTCCCATAGACGTCTATGAGGAAATTACTCTACTTCTGTGTAGTGACCAGCAGGGGGCGACTCCTCTGCTCCCATAGACGTCTATGAGGAAATGACTCTACTTCTGTGTAGTGACCAGCAGGGGGCGACTCCTCAGCTCCCATAGACGTCTATGAGGAAATGACTCTACTTCTGTGTAGTGACCAGCAGGGGGCGACTCCTCTGCTCCCATAGACGTCTATGAGGAAATGACTCTACTTCTGTGTAGTGACCAGCAGGGGGCGACTCCTCTGCTCCCATAGACGTCTATGAGGAAATGACTCTACTTCTGTGTAGTGACCAGCAGGGGGCGACTCCTCAGCTCCCATAGACGTCTATGAGGAAATGACTCTACTTCTGTGTAGTGACCAGCAGGGGGCGACTCCTCTGCTCCCATAGACGTCTGTGAGGAAATGACTCTACTTCTGTGTAGTGACCAGCAGGGGGCGACTCCTCTGCTCCCATAGACGTCTATGAGGAAATGACTCTACTTCTCTCTTGATTTATTCCCTCAGTAAACATTGTAAACATGAGTTTATGGTCTCAGTCTCTAGTTTCAAGTCTTCTTCAATGCAGCATGATGTTCATTTAGTGAATGATGGTCCATTTAGAGTCAAACAGACCCTAAAGCAGGAGATGCTTTAGGGCGGGGCTACACACTGATTGACAGGCCTCTTCTCTAGACTCCATATATGCTCACTTCCTGTTCACTGTGTGTGTGTGTCTCAGGCTCAGTATTACGGTGAAATCACTCTGGGGACTCCAGGGCAGAACTTCTCTGTGGTTTTCGACACCGGCTCGTCTGACCTCTGGGTGCCGTCGACCTACTGTGTCAGCCAAGCCTGTGGTACTACACAACTCTACACAACGCAACACAACTGTACACACACCACAATTTAACCCCACAGAACCCGACTGTTTGAGTTTGTTTTGGTGTTTTACAGGAGTTTGGTCGTGGGTCAGGTCGTCATGACAGCGCGGTAGAGTACGTTCCTCACTGCGATAAGAAGCTCAAGGTCTGTGTGTGTGTGTGTGCGTGTGTGTGTGTGTGTGTATGTGTTGTCACAGCGGTGCACAGGCGCTTCAAGGCGTTCGATTCCTCTTCGTTCTATCACGACGGTCGGACCTTTGGGATTCACTACGGATCAGGACACCTGCTGGGAGTCATGGCCAGAGAGACGCTGAAGGTCCGGTTTGTTAAAAACATTAAAGCAGAATATGTAAATGTTACAACGACACGGTGAGCGACACAAAGAACACAAAGAACAGCCTTAATACCCAAAGACAAAGCCACCTTTCAGAGCAGGTGGGATTAACTGACTTCAGATATGGAAAGAAGGTTCAACACATCGATGCAGAAGTAGATAATATATGGAGACTTTTCCTATAGAAATGAGGTCCTGGATGGTTGGAAAGGTTCTACACCGATTGTCTAAGGAATACTTTTTTTAATTAAAAAAAAGTGTATGTAGGATATTTATAGTAAAAGGACTCATGTGCCTTCAGAAAAGAACAAAAATGTAAAATACAAATGTTCTTTGTCTATTCAAAAAATGCCATTTGTAAGAAGAGACGGTTTGAAGGGTCCTCACGATCAGCGCCCTCCGGTTCCAGATCGGGAGCCTGACCACCATGAACCAGGAGTTCGGGGAGTCCGTCTACGAGCCCGGCTCCGCGTTCGTCCGGGCGAAGTTCGACGGCGTTCTGGGGCTGGGTTACCCGGTGCTGGCCGAGATCCTTGGGAACCCCGTGTTCGACAACATGTTGGCTCAGAAGGCGTTGGATGAGCCCATCTTCTCCTTCTTCCTCAGCAGGTACGTCCAGAACCAATAACCCGGCTCACTGGTTTGTCACTCTTCCAAGTCCAAAAAGTCAAGTTCAAGGATCCACAGAGGTTTGGCACGGCTCTCTGGTCTCCTGGTCGTTCCGATGGGTCTCAGGTTCCCCATGTGTCTCATAGAGTGAAAGCATCCAAAGGATTTCAAAGCATTTTTTAGGGTACTCCAGATGTTTCAGTCCAGTGGTTCCCTTGGTTTCCAGGATGGATCAGATTTGATTCCAGAGGAATCTGAGATTTCTGTGGTCCCGCCCAGGGATCTAGAAGGATCCCAAGAAGGCAGGCTTGTGGATTTGGGTTAATAACTTGCTGCCAAGGGATCAGAGAGTCCAGAGGACTGACAATAACGTGTTTGTGGCCCTTAAAACAGAGAATAAAACTCCTTTTTGTCCCTACAGGAGAACAAGCAGCAGCGGCCCAGAGAGCGAACTGTTGCTAGGCGGAAAAGACGAGTCGTTGTACAGCGGACCAATCAACTGGCTTCCTGTGACTGCTAAGGGCTACTGGCAGATCAAGATGGAAAGGTTCCTCAAATGTTAATTTATTAATTCATGGTCACAGCTTTATTTACCCAAAGCTGAACTCCTGATAGATAGCGAGTTAAATGATTGAAATATTTCGATTTTGGAGGCCACCTGGATCACAATTAATTTACTGTGCAGTAAATATAACGTCCATTAGATGGCGGCCCAAACAACATTATTAGACGAGGTGCCATCACTTTTTAAACATGTTGACATCTGTGGACCTTTCAGTGTCTCGGTGCAGGGGGCCGTTTCCCTCTGCCCTCGGGGGTGCCAGGCCATCGTCGATACCGGAACCTCCCTCATCGCTGGGCCGACCGTCGACATCATCAGCCTCCACCAGCTGATTGGAGCCACACCCACAAACATAGGAGAGGTTGGACCATTCTGGAAAAAACCCTGGATCTTTGACAGAAAGATTGTAGACATGTCATTTGACCTTTGCCCTTTTTGTGTGTGTTCCAGTTCCTCATCGACTGTGTCAGGATGTCCAGTTTGCCTCACGTGACGTTCGTCCTCGGAGGAACAGAATACACTCTGACGCCTGAGCAATACGTTAAGAAGGTTCGTCCTTCTGCCTGAGCAGACTCGTGAAACTGTCAAATGAATCAAATGGCATGGTCCAGAAGGTTTTGGGGGGCCTTCAAAAGGAAGGGTCAAAGGGTACCTCAATGTTCTTTAGTTTCTCTGTAGGTCCAGTGGACATTAAGGAGTGTTTAAGAAGATATTCAGGTAGGAAGTTCTATCAAACCACTGCAGCTGGTCAGATCAGTCCACAGCTGATTAGATCGTGGTTCAGAATAATCTTCATTTTCTCGGCCTACAGAATTCCTTTTTTAAAGATGCGAGAAGTCCAGAAGGTTCACGGTATTGAAGGAAATATTGAAAGCATATAGAGATCCAATGGATAATAAACTTGACTGATACAAGAATGAAATGCTTTAAAGCTACACTGCGTAGCATTGTGCTAACTCAACGCTTCATAACTACTCTGTTTAGTTTATATGAAAGTTATTTAGACACAAATGACCATCCTGCCACATTGATTTGGATGACAATGTTCATCATTACTTCATTTTGTTGTAATAAGCTGGGGGTTAAAGTCTGAATCAGTATGATACTAAAACGTCTTTCTCTCTCCAGGAAACACTTGGCAACAAGGAGTTTTGTTTCAGTGGTTTCCAGGCAGTGGACATGGTTTCCCCTCAAGGCCCCCTGTGGATTCTGGGAGATGTTTTCTTGACGGAGTTCTACAGCATCTTCGACAGAGGACAGGACCGCGTTGGCTTTGCCTTTGCTAAACACCCAGCATAACTCCAACTCTGGTTAATAACTATCAATTTTATCATCAATAAATACTATTTTATTCTTGAAAAGGCCAAATGGTAATCATTAAATGGCTAGAAGCATCGTTCTTGATCGAGTGATCCATTTCCACAATCTGTGGTTCCGTCACATTGCCGCTCACCAATGACATCACCAATGACAAACTACCATCAAGGTCTGCACTGTTAACGATGCTGTTAGTTCTTAGTTCTAATCTTCTTATTTACTAGACTTTCTTTGACAAATCAGTCACACTTTATTTAAAAAAGTACTGTTTCTTTATGTTCAGCAGCAACAGTTATTGTAAATTCTTTACTTCAGTTACATTTACAAAACAAACCAAAGCCATCACATGGACGGAAGGATTCACATGCGGTTCCTCTAATGGCCACCAGGCGGCGTTAGAAGTGCTAAATGTATTAAAGTGGGGAAGATTGGGGTTGAAATTTTCTTCCAGTAAGAAAAATTAAGGCATAAATAAGGCTTCTTTTTTCATGGCAGTTCTTTGAGCCAATCAGGCTCTGAAGTGGTTTTGTTTGCGCTTCCCATCTTTTCCCAAGTTGCTCATTTCTTGATGAGTGGTCATGGGTGCTCATTTCTTGATGAGCAACTTGATTCAGATTCTTGTGTCTTTTGCCCCCTTTTGGTCTCCCACGGCAACGAGTGGTAAACCCATAATCCCGGGTTTACACTTTAGAGGCAACTTTCCTCTTGGGACTTTTCTTGTTTTTATCAGCTGTGAAATTCGAGGCTCTCATAGTTTCTCTGAGCTCTGCGTTTGGGAGTCGGGGTTCTTGGGTGCTTCTTCCTCCTCGTTGTGGTCGTTGTCGTCCTCGGCCCCCACCACTCCCAGAAAGTCATGGTCGTACTCAAGGTCGGGCAGCTGCAGCGTGTTGGCGAGCGGACTGGGTGAGCGTTGGCATCGGTATCGAGCCAGGCCTCGCCTTCGCCTGCCCAAGGCCTTGGGGCTTGGCAGGCTTCGGACCGACGCCTTCGACCCCTGCCTGGAGAACTGGAGGGAGAACTGGCGCCCCCGCGGCCGGGTTGGCGGGCGACTCGTCCAACGGAATTCCTTCGGTCCCAACTGGGTGGGGGAGCAACAAACGGCATAGCCATTCCTGGAAGTACAAAATAAAACTTGAGACCACAAGGGCTATAGAGGAAATATCACAAATCCAAGACAAACTGAGGTTTCTCAAATCCCACTTTCTCAAAAGAGAAACCGAAGGGTTTCATAGAGACCAGAGCGACGACACGGACTCACCGCGATGAATCCAAAGCCTCTTCGGGGGGGGAAGAATCCCCTCCGTTTGGTGGTTTTTCCGCTCGACCGTTGCCAGATAAATAAACGTCAATGGACAATGGCGGACTGACGAAGAGCCGGGGGAAGACATTCGAGGGCGGGCTTTCGGGAGAGGGAGGGTTGCTGCCCACCTCCCTTAAGGTGGACAAGGTGTCCAAAGCAGCGGAGGGTACACCCACGTCCTCCAAACTGGGATCGACCCTGGAGGGATCCACGGATATAAAAGGGAAAGACTCAATACAATCAAGGAGAATTTAAAATCAACCGATGTTGGCAAATTGAGTGAAACGGAACCTGAGGTCTGAGAAGAAGCTTCCTGTTGCACCACTGCTGTGCCGCTTGTGGTTGGGTCGAGCAGATTGGAGCTCAGGAGGGTCCTGAACGCTGAGCAGCCGCCGGACGCGACGCAGAACCTGGCGAACAGTCAAAGGTGAGACCGTAGAGACTTTTAAACACTTGATGTGAAGACGGAAAACAGAACTACAGTAGCAGCCAATGATAGAGCCCCCCCAAGGCCATACAATCCTCTCTTTTACCATTACCTTGTTACCGCGGTAACCACACAAAAGTATTAATGCCTTCCTTTCAATGCCAGAATGATCTGAAGACCTTTTCCATTATTTTCCACTCATTTCTGCTGGCTGACCAACAAGCACTCGCACAGGGCTTAAAACTGAAAACAGAAACGCTGCCGTTACCGACTCTTGGCGCCCGGCCAAAGCAGACTCCTGTTGCCGTGGGCGACTGTCGCTGACCTCAGTCTCGTCAAACTGCAGGATGTTGGACAGTCTGGAAGAGACATCGGACGAAAGGTTTCTATAACGAAGACGAAGAGGGCGTCCTGTAGATCATATTACAGATTATAAAGACATCATCATAAGCAGCAACCAGCCACGGAGCCACAATTGGTTTCAACCAATCAGCTCGCTGGGCTGAAATGTGCGACTGTGTGTGCGTGTTGACCCCATGTCGGTGGTGGAACCGAGGAAGGACGGGATGCAGTAGTCGGCGGCCGCCAGCGTGTACGGCGGGCGCGCCTCGCAGTCGTTCCAGTACATGTCTTTGGCCATGGGGGGCAGGTTCATGTGCATCTCGTCTACGGCGAGCAGGGACACCTGGAGGGACAGGTAAACAGGAAGTGACAGCGATGGAAGGGTTCTGTGTTCGAGAAAACCCAGAAATGAGTCAGCTGTTTAATGGAGATCGAGTCAATGGTTTCTTTTCACTGGGACATCGAGTCCTTGCACCGCTTTGCCGCGCTGTGATTGGCCCACCTGCAGGTTCCTGTCGATGATCCAGTTGGCTTCGAAGTCGTCATCATCCTCTCCGAACGGGTTGATCAGCTGCTCGGCTACCTGAGCACACAGAACACATCAGTCACACGTGTCCCAGAGGTGTCTGCAGCGGGAACCAATGGGCTTCTGGCCTCAGACAGGAAGTCAGGATAAAGCACGTGGTTGTGTTTGGTCACCAAAAAAAACACTGGCGCCAAGTTTAGCAAAACAAGCACTTAGTTAAGTTTAGGAATCAAAACTAAATATTTATGTTTAGGACATGAAAGCACTGGCTTAGATTAACATGAGTACTTTGCTATGTTTAGACAGTAAAAGTACTTGGTTATGTTTAGACAATAAAAGTACTCGGTGTACCTTCAGCCAGCCGGAGTAGAAGAAGAACTGCAGCAGCGTGAAGATGGGCACGTAGAGGTCGAGGTCGTGACCACGGTAACCCTGGGCGGGGTCAAGGAACTGACGTCCAATCAGACAAGCGAAGAAGAAGGTGTAGACGGCGAGCGTGACGACCTGAAGAGAGAGACGGGTTCCTCTCAGTTACAGTGAGGATGGGAGATGATGTCATCCACCTTAGACTCGTTGAAGATGAGACCTGCGTGTAGACGAGCGGGACGCCGACCCAGTCGTATCCAAAGAGAGTGGAACACCAAGTCCTGAAGTGGTTCATCTCCTGGGGACAAAGAGATGTTCACATTGCCTTCATGTTCCTGGTTCATGTTGTTCATCGCTAACGAGGGTTTGGACTGGAGTCAATGGGGGGGAGGTACATGGAGGTGCATGTTGTACTTTGACAGGATATCTCAAGGGACGTGTTGTACTTTGAATATCTAGAGATACGTGTTGTACTTTGAAAGACATCTAGAGGTACACGTTGTACTTTGTCTGAAAGAAAATCTAGAGGTAGGATTCACGTTGAGGAGGTTCTGGAGGTCGATGCTGTCCTGGATGCGTCCTTCCTGTCGAGCTTTGGACGCCAGGTTGGAGAACCAGACGACGGGGATCCAGTACTTCAGGTGAGGAGAATGGATGTTCTCAAACACCTTGCGCTCCTCTGCAGTCATGAAGCCTGCAGGTGAGTGAATAAAACCAGTCGTCAGTAAATTAGAGGTTGGTCTTACTTGAGCTTTTTGAGGATGGCGACGATCAATATCCACGATGAAGACAAGCAGAAACCAAGTAGAACGAGTAAGTCTTTGGTCACTAAAATGGTGGCTGGAATAAAGAGGAGCTCAAGGCTTTAACTCTGGTACATTTTCCAATGATGCATTGCCAAATTATTCCCAAATGTTAATGTCGAGCGGAAATCTGACGGACGTGATTAAATCTCTTTGCAAAAACAGGTTCATCATGATCAGCTGTGCTTTCAAGGGCTGCTCTAATTGGCTGCAAACGAGCCAATCCCGCGGGTCGGATCAGACATTTACAGGAAGGAGCAGAAGGAGGCGAGAAGGAGGCTGAAGCCCGTCTGACCGCCATCGTCTCACAAATACTCCAATCCCCGGAGTGAGGTACTCGAACCCCTCACCTGCCTCGACCACGTGGTCCATGGTGGGGAAGCGCTTGCAGACGGCGGTGCTGACGGAGCGGAAGATGAGCAGCGACGTCAGGTTGACGTAGCGCACCAGCGTGCGGCGCAGCAGGCGGCCGTACTCGTCTTTACCCCGAACACAGCTGCAGGAAAGACATGTCTCTGAATTCCTACGCACACCACCAGAACAGCGGCTTTACCCGGTCAAAAGTACTAATACATCAGGTATTACTAGTACCACTACCATCAAGTATTACTACTACCACTACCATCAAGCATTACCAGCAAAATAAACTTTATGTATCAAATACTCGTTATGCATTTGGATTTTTTCAGTTTTGATAATGGAGCCTTTAAGGTGCCAGAATCTGTTCTTTTTATCTGGAGACCAGAATGATAATTTTACACGCAAGTTATTAGCGTCTACAGCGATATAAATGAATCCATAAATCACATCCTTGAGTTGATGAAATCAATGACGCTGTTAATCTAAAACAAGGTATCATGTTTAACAAGGTCAATCAAAGTTAAACCAATGTATTGGAGTAGAAAGTAAAGTAAGTAACTAATTAATTAGCCTCAAGTAAAGCTACTAGAGGGAACATTAGCAACGTGTTAGTCTTCAGAAAACCTCTCATTCTGCTAAAACGAACCACATCGCTTTTCATTGTAACATTCATTTAAAAAACAGTTTGAAAAAAATGCATATCTTTGATAAGTTAATTAATCGCACGAAGATGCGCTCTTAGTACGTGAGGCTTCAATGTACCAAAGGGCAGGGGGTGGAGACTCACCTGTGGAATGCAGTCATGTGACCTGCAGGGGGTGGAGACTCACCTGTGGAATGCAGTCATGTGACCTGCAGGGGGTGGAGACTCACCTGGAGATGAGGACCATGAGTCGGTCGGGCCACGGCAGGTTAACGAACTGATGCCACCAGCGGTTCACCACCAGAGTGACGTAGAAGCCTAAGACAGAGGGAGTCGGATTACTCTGCATTTATTCTCCTCTTTGGATTTGTTGTTGACGGAAAGTCGTTTGCAGCAGAAACAAAATGTTCTGTGACTGTGAATCAGATAGAAACAATTATCCAGCTTTTAGCCTCTGAGCCCACTAATGATCCGACTCCATTAGCAGGCCGCGCTCTCTCTCTCTCGCTCTACTTTACTACATTAAAAGAGTGTTTTTGAAATAAACTTACATCTTAACAGTAAACACTCATTAGTTGATTTTATATTTAAATATGCAAAGTCACTGAAGCTGTCTGATGAATATAATTCACTAAAATAAATAACGAGGAGGACAACAGAGTAGTAAAGTGTGTAAATGCTCTCTGGGATGCGGCCTTTTGGTGTTAAGCCTTTTTCTCAGAGGACTAAAATGAACCTGACGCGTCACTTTTTATTAGTAACACAGCAACTGTGACTCTGACGGAGTGTGATCACAGGCCAGATAATGACATCACACAATCAGCTCGCTTCTGCTCTCCAATCACAGTCGCGCCTCTGACGGCATTCAGTGTGTGTGTGTGTGCACAGGTAACCATAGCAACAGCGTGTCATTAATACGATTCATTATTATTATTATCTAATGATTTGAGTCCCTTGTCATGACCCGCCCTCCTCTGCATCTGATTGGCTTGTCCTGACACTCGGTTACCTTGACAACTAATCCTACTCCTCTCGTCTAAACACAACCCACCCAGAGAGACGCAGAGTGGGGACATTTTTAAACCCGGCTGAAAGGCTAATGTTCCTTTAAAAGGATTTATTTGAATACTAATCAATAAAACACCACAGTTTCCAGTGTAATATTTTAAACTGCAGATATTGCTTTTATGTGGGTCCTACAAACATCTGAAACCTTGCATTGTTTAATCCTTGCATTTATCTATTTGTTTTTTTATTAAATGATCCATGTTATATATTTAACAACAAAATAAACAAATCAAGTCAACTACAGTGTAGCGAGTGAGAGTTCTGGTTCAGGTGACAAAATGAGAAGTTCATTCATGAAGGGACTTTTTAAGAGACGTACCGAGGACGAAGGTGACGGGGATCTGTTCAGCGTATTTATCGCAGTACATCGAGAGCTTCTCGAACAATCTCTTCTGATGGTCGGCGAGGACCAGCCTGCGCAGGAAGGTACATTTAGAACAATTACACCATTATACATACACCTTTATTCATACACTCCCCTCGACTTAGAAGGGAATGTTGTACTTGCTTCATCTTAATAGGTGACATAGTTCATTTGAAAAGGTTTCGTGTCATTTAATTATGGTGGGGTCTGACTTCCTGTTCTTCACTGATTCTTTAGAGTGAAGCCAAAGCTTCATGAGCTGAAGCTGCATTCTGTGTAGTGACCAGCAGGGGGCGACTCCTCTGCTCCCATAGACGTCTATGAGGAAATGACTCTACTTCTGTGTAGTGACCAGCAGGGGGCGACTCCTCTGCTCCCATAGACGTCTATGAGGAAATGACTCTACTTCTCTCTTGATTTATTCCCTCAGTAAACATTGTAAACATGAGTTTATGGTCTCAGTCTCTAGTTTCAAGTCTTCTTCAATGCAGCATGATGTTCATTTAGTGAATGATGGTCCATTTAGAATCAAACAGACCATAAAGCAGGAGATGCTTTAGGGCGGGGCTACACAATGATTGACAGGTCTCTAATAGACCATAAAGCAAAGGATGCTTTAGCCTAGTGAGCATTTTGCATCTTCCTGCACAGTGAGATTTATTTTTTTTCTTGAATTGTTTCGAAATGTGCAAATAAATAAATCAAAATCGGGCGGGGTTACTGACATTCCTCACATTAATAAATTAAGCTAAAGGTAATCAGAATCGATTTTTTTCCATCTTATGAGGTTTTTTCCATATCCTCCAATAGGTTACAGAAACTTCAATTCGGCATTTCTTCTGTAGTCACATGACTGGAGGAAGAAGAGGTGAAGGTGTGTGTGTGTGTGTGTGAGGAAGCACGCACCTGTAGACCACGCTGAGCCCGGTGTAGAGCGCGAGGAACACGATGAACTCCCGGTACAGCAGCTTGTAGATGCTCCCGCGCCACCGGAGCAGCAGCCGGTGGAAGCTGAAGAAAGTGGCGTTGGCCACTTTGCTGGAATACGTGACGGTCATCACGGGCCGGCCTACGGGAGAAAGTCCCGTTAGATCCACTGTGACGTCACCGGCCGACCCGAGGAGCGTGCTCCCAGAAAGCTCCTTCTCTCCTGGGGGGCTTCAGCCGAATGCAGACCAACCCCCACGTGCACGTCCAGAGTGGTATTGATGAGCCAAATGTAGGCATGATTCAACGGTGTGTGCGTGGATGTGTGTGCGCGCGCGCTCGTGTGTGTGAGGTCGTGCGCGGGATGGCATAGGCAGCAGTGGAGGTAAACACTTATAAAAAGAATCGCAGTCAGCAACAACGTGACGTCACACTCGACCAATCACAGAAAGAAAGTTAAATCGGAATCAAATGCTGACTTTTTTTAAACTAAAGAGTTATTATCCGTTCTATCTATCGAATTTATTGTCTAATCTTTACAGGCGGATTTTTTTGTTTTACTGAAACTGTGATTTGAAATGTTTATTTTTGTTGTTTCTGTTCTTACTGTGACTAAAATTATGATGGTTTATGTTGAAATACAGATTTAGCTCATTTATAAATATATTGTTAGGCATGAGCCTAATAATAACGATGGCAATAGTATTACTAGTGTATGATTAGAATCCCTAGTGTCTCACACTTGAATAAAAAGCATAAAAACATTGAAACAAAAAGTTACATTAACTGATTTGTTTTTTTTAGTGCAGCGTAAATTAAACAGAGTGAGACATCTAACAATAAAACAGTGTAAATATTTGTGAGATTGGAGGTTCTAAATTGGGAAAGTATTGTAACGTTCTGTGCCAATAAAGAGCCAGCTCATCATTACCCGGGTTTATTGTTGACTGTTGTCGGCCACAGCCACGCCACCCAAAACAACCACGGTTTTTTACACACCAGTAAGAACTACAACTTCCCACAACTCCCCGCAACTTCCGGTGTTCCACAAAAACTACACACATTACCCCATGGGCGGTACCCCAACCCTGGCCTAAGTAACAGAGTAAGTAATCAGAACCATATACACATTTAGGAACCTAAGACACGCTACAGTATTTATTTTGAAGTCAGTCTTCATGCACGCTCTTACTTTAGTGCAGCTTATATAAAACGGAGTGAGACGTCCGCATTTCCGTTTTTTGTTTTCCAATGCGCATGCGTTGAGCGCCCCATCCATGAATCCACCGTCTACATGTGGCTTCCCCGTCAATCGGCACTGCTCTGCGGTCGGTTTGGTGTCTTGCGCCGGCCCCTTTTGTGTGAAGTCAGCGGTTCTCAGACAGGCGGCGAGGCTCCGCCCCGGAGGCAGAGTTTCGCGCTAAAATCAAGAGGCGACACGCGGAGACACAGCAGCTTTGGAGGAGCCACCAATAGTCGGTAAAACCTCACACTTCACCGTGTTTATTAATATGAGTGACGCTTTGTGCTTCTAGCCAGCCACCCGCATGATGACTGCGCCATTCAGGGTTAGCATCAGGGTTAACAAGCTAGCCAACGAGGGGATTCTGTTCAGCGACGCGGTTAGCGGTTTCTTCTACATGATCCAATCACATGACTTGGGAGGCGGGACTTCGGCGGCGGTGACCTGACAACCGCATAGCAACGGAGGGGCAGCGAGCTAGTGGATCCTTCCTGGATCATATGAAGTGTTTGACTGGACACAAAAAAAATAATGACAACTGTTTCAACTTATTCAGATAAATACACACACGTGTGTATGTGTATATGTATGTATGTATATATATTATATATATATATATATACATACATACACACACAACCGTTATATTTTCTTCACATCATCACAAAGCTGTGTTTCATATGAATCACCTGTCCGACTTCCTGTCGCCCCTCTGTTCTGCGCATGTGCAGTAGCGCCATGCCGTCCAACGTGGAGATCAAAGCCAAAGTCAGCGACCCGACGCGCTTCGCTGAGAAGGCCACTGAGCTCAGCCAATCAGAGGGCACGATCATCAGACAGCACGACACCTTCTTCAACTGCAGCCAAGCGCGACTGAAGCTCAGGGACTTCATGGTAGTTCTGTGTGTGTGTGTGTGCGCGCACCGTGGCCTACAACTGACTCACTGTTTAATTGATTGTGTGTTTGTCAGAATGGGACGGGTCAGCTGATCTTCTACGAGCGTCCTGACACCGATGGACCCAAACTGTCCCGTTACTCCATCAGTCCGACCAGCGACCCGTCGAGTCTCCGGGTAACAACAGAACATCCGAAACCCAGAGCGAGGTTCCACAGCCATTCACTGCTTTCTATTAATGTGTGTGTGTGTGTGTGTGTGTAGGCTGTGCTGTCAGACGCCATGGGGGTTAAAGGTGAGGTGCGGAAGGAACGGCGTCTGTTCGTGGTCGGTCAGACCAGAATCCACCTCGACGCGGTGGAGGGGCTCGGGACCTACATGGAGCTCGAGGTCAACACACACACACACACACACACACACACACACACACACACACATACACACACAGTTTTCTAACATTTTATGGACTAAACAAAAATGAGTGATTGAGAATAAAAAGATGTCCAACTTGGATGAAGTATTTAAACGTTAAAGATATGAATGTTTGATATATTTTCAGCTTAAACATTGTTTTCATGAAAGCACATTATTGATTAGGTCACTTTCCACCCTAATGGCTGGATGATTCATGCACGCAGCAGAGTTTAATGTCATCGAGGAGCTTCTTGTCTCACGTGTGTTGAGCCATGGTTTTAACTTTAGAACAACAATGAATAACCCACAACAAACACTCTTTAACAGCTTGTGACACATAAACAATTTGTAACACTAATCATTTATAAAAATGCCCCCACGACCTGCGTGCTGCGTCCAGCGCACAACAACAAGAACTACATGAAAACAGAGACCAGAGACGCACAAACACAACTTGTGCCCCAGAGGAGCCGAGTCTGTTGGGAGGGTTTTTGGTGTCTTTCTATTATGAGAAAATCCTGTCATCAACAAACACATCAAACACATCGTGTTGGTGAATATTATTCCTTTTGTTAAAGGAAACGATGAAGAGCTAAACAACATGTGTGTGTTGGTTTGTGTGTTTGTTGGTTTGTTTGTGTGTGTGTTGGTTTGTTTGTGTGTTGGTTTGTTTGTGTGTGTGTTGGTTTGTTTGTGTGTTGGTTTGTTTGTGTGTTTGTTTGTGTGTTTGTTGGTTTGTTTGTGTGTGTGTTGAATTGTGTGTTTGTTGGTCTGTTTGTGTGTTGGTTTGTTTGTTTGTGTGTTTGTTGGTTTGTTTGTTGGTTTGTTGGTTTTTTTGTGTGTTGGTTTGTGTGTTTGTTGGTTTGTTTGTGTGTGTGTTGGTTTGTTTGTTGGTTTGTTTGTGTGTGTGTTGAATTGTGTGTTTGTTGGTCTGTTTGTGTGTTGGTTTGTTTGTTTGTGTGTTTGTTTGTGTGTTTGTTTGTGTGTTTGTTGGTTTGTTTGTGTGTGTGTTGAATTGTGTGTTTGTTGGTCTGTTTGTGTGTTGGTTTGTTGGTCTGTTTGTGTGTTGGTTTGTTTGTTTGTGTGTTTGTTGGTTTGTTGGTTTGTTTGTGTGTGTGTTGGTTTGTTTGTGTGTTGGTTTGTTTGTTTGTGTGTTTGTTTGTGTGTTTGTTTGTGTGTGTGTTTGTTGGTTTGTTTGTGTGTGTGTTGAATTGTGTGTTTGTTGGTCTGTTTGTGTGTTGGTTTGTTGGTCTGTTTGTGTGTTGGTTTGTTTGTTTGTGTGTTTGTTGGTTTGTTGGTTTGTTTGTGTGTTTGTTGGTTTGTTTGTGTGTTTGTTGGTCTGTTTGTGTGTTTGTTGGTTCAGGTGGTGATGCGTCCGGAGCAGACTGTTGAAGACGGGCAGCAGGTCGGTTGTATAAACATTATAATCCTACTTGTATCTGTTGTACTAGCATTTAAAAGTACTTTTGTATAAAGTACAAACTCATCAGCTATCTGTACTTTATAAGGCTTTCTTACCTTTTTACCTTTTCTCTTACTATTATTATGATGATATAACATAATGCACTTTTAGAATGTGTGATTTGTTTATATTGGGTTTGGTGGAGGTGGCTGAGGAGCTGATGGAGAAGCTGGGCGTCTCCAAGGAGAGCCTGGTGATGGGGGCCTACATGGACCTGCTCCTGAAGGGACACAAAGAGACATTAAACAAGCGCCCACCCCCACCCGGGGGGGTGGATGAACACAGAAAACAAGCCAACCCACTTAATCTCTTCAGAGTACTTCAGGGTGCTGATTGAAGATTTGTTGACTTTGTTTACTGAGACGTTTGGAAAAAAGTGTAAATAAAGGAAGTCAAACACCATCGGTTTAAAAGACGTTTCCTCACAGCTCTGCAAACAGCAGCTTTACTAATATTCTGCATCACGTTGTAAAGGAAACGTAACACGACACAAAGAATGTGCTGTGATGAGACAGCACGTCCACGATGGAGGACGTTAGTCATATGAGGACAGGGAGGTTTGGACATATTTGATGGACTGTGAAGAAAAACCATACCGTTCAAACTAGTATTTATCTGGAAATGACAATAAATCTGATCAGGGCTCAATATTCTCTCCAACGTTTAACACCCTGTGAAGTAAAACCTCATCAACAGGATCGTCCAGAAAAGGACGTCCAAGTTCCAGAAGACACTTTAGTCTTTAACGTAACAGGATCTTATTTTGTTCATATGTGGGAACTGATTCAGAGGATGAATGAATGAGGAAATGAAAGCACGCTGTGTCATTGGCTGGCTGCTGTCAGGGGGAGGAGCCTGTGAACGAAGAACACCTGCTCC
Organism: Pungitius pungitius; assembly: GCF_949316345.1. Taxonomy (NCBI): domain Eukaryota; kingdom Metazoa; phylum Chordata; class Actinopteri; order Perciformes; family Gasterosteidae; genus Pungitius; species Pungitius pungitius. The sequence goes on from NC_084901.1 coordinate 747,294, forward strand.
GGACCAGGTGAGGTTCACAGGCTCCGTTACCATAGCGACTGACCCTGAGCTTCCTGAAACAACCAGAGTTTCCCTCCTCAGGGTGAACAAACCACTAAACCTGCTTCTAGAAACGGACCCAGGTGTTTACTGGTCACAGGTGAGCTGTTTACTTCATGAGAGCCTTCTGTCCAGCAGGTGGAGCCGTAACTGCAGCTCAAAGGAAATCAGCTGATTAGTTTGTTTCATCAAACTTTACTCATCTTCATCTCATAGGAAGCTGCAGTACACATGGCCAAAGATTTCATCAGATTGATCAGGTGATTCAGATGAAATAAGCAGCTTGTTTACGAGACTGGTTCACATACTAGACTGTTCACACACAATAGACTGTTTCAGATAGAGGATCAGGACTAGAATGAGACTGGTTCAGATAGAGGATCAGGACTAGAATGAGACTGGTTCAGATAGAGGATCAGGACTAGAATGAGACTGTTTCAGATAGAGGATCAGGACTAGAATGAGACTGGTTCAGATAGAGGATCAGGACTAGAATGAGACTGGTTCAGATGGAGGTTCAGGACTAGAATGAGACTGTTTCAGATAGAGGATCAGGACTAGAATGAGACTGGTTCAGATAGAGGATCAGGACTAGAATGAGACTGGTTCAGATAGAGGATCAGGACTAGAATGAGACTGATTCACATAGAGGATAAGGACTAGAATGAGACTGGTTCAGATAGAGGATCAGGACTAGAATGAGACTGGTTCAGATAGAGGATCAGGACTAGAATGAGACTGATTCACATAGAGGATAAGGACTAGAATGAGACTGGTTCAGATAGAGGATCAGGACTAGAATGAGACTGGTTCAGATAGAGGATCAGGACTAGAATGAGACTGGTTCACATAGAGGATCAGGATTAGAACGAGACTGGTTCACATAGAGGATCAGGACTGGAATAAGACTGGTTTATAGAGGATCAGGACTAGAAGGAGACTGTTTCAGATAGAGGATCAGGACTAGAATGAGACTGGTTCAGATAGAGGATCAGGACTAGAATGAGACTGGTTCAGATAGAGGATCAGGACTAGAATGAGACTGTTTCAGATAGAGGATCAGGACTAGAATGAGACTGTTTCAGATAGAGGATCAGGACTAGAATGAGACTGTTTCAGATAGAGGATCAGGACTAGAATGAGACTGTTTCAGATAGAGGATCAGGACTAGAATGAGACTGGTTCAGATAGAGGATCAGGACTAGAATGAGACTGGTTCAGATAGAGGATCAGGACTAGAATGAGACTGGTTTCGATAGAGGATCAGGACTAGAATGAGACTGGTTCAGATAGAGGATCAGGACTAGAATGAGACTGTTTCAGATAGAGGATCAGGACTAGAATGAGACTGGTTCAGATAGAGGATCAGGACTAGAATGAGACTGGTTCAGATAGAGGATCAGGACTAGAATGAGACTGTTTCAGATAGAGGATCAGGACTAGAATGAGACTGGTTCAGATAGAGGATCAGGACTAGAATGAGACTGGTTCAGATAGAGGATCAGGACTAGAATGAGACTGGTTCAGATAGAGGATCAGGACTAGAATGAGACTGGTTCAGATAGAGGATCAGGACTAGAATGAGACTGTTTCAGATAGAGGATCAGGACTAGAATGAGACTGGTTCAGATAGAGGATCAGGACTAGAATGAGACTGGTTCAGATAGAGGATCAGGACTAGAATGAGACTGATTCACATAGAGGATAAGGACTAGAATGAGACTGGTTCAGATAGAGGCTCAGGACTAGAATGAGACTGGTTCACATAGAGGATAAGGACTGGAATAAGACTGGTTTATAGAGGATCAGGACTAGAATGAGACTGGTTCACATAGAGGATCAGGACTGGAATAAGACTGGTTCAGATAGAGGATCAGGACTAGAATGAGACTGGTTCACATAGAGGATCAGGACTAGAATGAGACTGGTTCACATAGAGGATCAGGATTAGAACGAGACTGGTTCACATAGAGGATCAGGACTGGAATAAGACTGGTTTATAGAGGATCAGGACTAGAAGGAGACTGTTTCAGATAGAGGATCAGGACTAGAATGAGACTGGTTCAGATAGAGGATCAGGACTAGAATGAGACTGGTTCAGATAGAGGATCAGGACTAGAATGAGACTGTTTCAGATAGAGGATCAGGACTAGAATGAGACTGTTTCAGATAGAGGATCAGGACTAGAATGAGACTGTTTCAGATAGAGGATCAGGACTAGAATGAGACTGTTTCAGATAGAGGATCAGGACTAGAATGAGACTGGTTCAGATAGAGGATCAGGACTAGAATGAGACTGGTTCAGATAGAGGATCAGGACTAGAATGAGACTGGTTTCGATAGAGGATCAGGACTAGAATGAGACTGGTTCAGATAGAGGATCAGGACTAGAATGAGACTGTTTCAGATAGAGGATCAGGACTAGAATGAGACTGGTTCAGATAGAGGATCAGGACTAGAATGAGACTGGTTCAGATAGAGGATCAGGACTAGAATGAGACTGTTTCAGATAGAGGATCAGGACTAGAATGAGACTGGTTCAGATAGAGGATCAGGACTAGAATGAGACTGGTTCAGATAGAGGATCAGGACTAGAATGAGACTGGTTCAGATAGAGGATCAGGACTAGAATGAGACTGGTTCAGATAGAGGATCAGGACTAGAATGAGACTGTTTCAGATAGAGGATCAGGACTAGAATGAGACTGGTTCAGATAGAGGATCAGGACTAGAATGAGACTGGTTCAGATAGAGGATCAGGACTAGAATGAGACTGATTCACATAGAGGATAAGGACTAGAATGAGACTGGTTCAGATAGAGGCTCAGGACTAGAATGAGACTGGTTCACATAGAGGATAAGGACTGGAATAAGACTGGTTTATAGAGGATCAGGACTAGAATGAGACTGGTTCACATAGAGGATCAGGACTGGAATAAGACTGGTTCAGATAGAGGATCAGGACTAGAATGAGACTGGTTCACATAGAGGATCAGGACTAGAATGAGACTGGTTCACATAGAGGATCAGGATTAGAACGAGACTGGTTCACATAGAGGATCAGGACTGGAATAAGACTGGTTTATAGAGGATCAGGACTAGAATGAGACTGTTTCAGATAGAGGATCAGGACTAGAATGAGACTGGTTCAGATAGAGGATCAGGACTAGAATGAGACTGTTTCAGATAGAGGATCAGGACTAGAATGAGACTGTTTCAGATAGAGGATCAGGACTAGAATGAGACTGTTTCAGATAGAGGATCAGGACTAGAATGAGACTGTTTCAGATAGAGGATCAGGACTAGAATGAGACTGGTTCAGATAGAGGATCAGGACTAGAATGAGACTGGTTCAGATAGAGGATCAGGACTAGAATGAGACTGGTTTCGATAGAGGATCAGGACTAGAATGAGACTGGTTCAGATAGAGGATCAGGACTAGAATGAGACTGTTTCAGATAGAGGATCAGGACTAGAATGAGACTGGTTCAGATAGAGGATCAGGACTAGAATGAGACTGGTTTCGATAGAGGATCAGGACTAGAATGAGACTGGTTCAGATAGAGGATCAGGACTAGAATGAGACTGTTTCAGATAGAGGATCAGGACTAGAATGAGACTGGTTCAGATAGAGGATCAGGACTAGAATGAGACTGGTTCAGATAGAGGATCAGGACTAGAATGAGACTGTTTCAGATAGAGGATCAGGACTAGAATGAGACTGGTTCAGATAGAGGATCAGGACTAGAATGAGACTGGTTCAGATAGAGGATCAGGACTAGAATGAGACTGGTTCAGATAGAGGATCAGGACTAGAATGAGACTGGTTCAGATAGAGGATCAGGACTAGAATGAGACTGTTTCAGATAGAGGATCAGGACTAGAATGAGACTGGTTCAGATAGAGGATCAGGACTAGAATGAGACTGGTTCAGATAGAGGATCAGGACTAGAATGAGACTGATTCACATAGAGGATAAGGACTAGAATGAGACTGGTTCAGATAGAGGCTCAGGACTAGAATGAGACTGGTTCACATAGAGGATAAGGACTGGAATAAGACTGGTTTATAGAGGATCAGGACTAGAATGAGACTGGTTCACATAGAGGATCAGGACTGGAATAAGACTGGTTCAGATAGAGGATCAGGACTAGAATGAGACTGGTTCACATAGAGGATCAGGACTAGAATGAGACTGGTTCACATAGAGGATCAGGATTAGAACGAGACTGGTTCACATAGAGGATCAGGACTGGAATAAGACTGGTTTATAGAGGATCAGGACTAGAATGAGACTGTTTCAGATAGAGGATCAGGACTAGAATGAGACTGGTTCAGATAGAGGATCAGGACTAGAATGAGACTGTTTCAGATAGAGGATCAGGACTAGAATGAGACTGTTTCAGATAGAGGATCAGGACTAGAATGAGACTGTTTCAGATAGAGGATCAGGACTAGAATGAGACTGTTTCAGATAGAGGATCAGGACTAGAATGAGACTGGTTCAGATAGAGGATCAGGACTAGAATGAGACTGGTTCAGATAGAGGATCAGGACTAGAATGAGACTGGTTTCGATAGAGGATCAGGACTAGAATGAGACTGGTTCAGATAGAGGATCAGGACTAGAATGAGACTGTTTCAGATAGAGGATCAGGACTAGAATGAGACTGGTTCAGATAGAGGATCAGGACTAGAATGAGACTGGTTCAGATAGAGGATCAGGACTAGAATGAGACTGATTCACATAGAGGATAAGGACTAGAATGAGACTGGTTCAGATAGAGGATCAGGACTAGAATGAGACTGGTTCAGATAGAGGATCAGGACTAGAATGAGACTGGTTCACATAGAGGATCAGGATTAGAACAAGACTGGTTCACATAGAGGATCAGGACTAGAATGAGACTGGTTCACATAGAGGATCAGGATTAGAACGAGACTGGTTCACATAGAGGATCAGGACTGGAATAAGACTGGTTTATAGAGGATCAGGACTAGAAGGAGACTGTTTCAGATAGAGGATCAGGACTAGAATGAGACTGGTTCAGATAGAGGATCAGGACTAGAATGAGACTGGTTCAGATAGAGGATCAGGACTAGAATGAGACTGTTTCAGATAGAGGATCAGGACTAGAATGAGACTGTTTCAGATAGAGGATCAGGACTAGAATGAGACTGTTTCAGATAGAGGATCAGGACTAGAATGAGACTGTTTCAGATAGAGGATCAGGACTAGAATGAGACTGGTTCAGATAGAGGATCAGGACTAGAATGAGACTGGTTCAGATAGAGGATCAGGACTAGAATGAGACTGGTTTCGATAGAGGATCAGGACTAGAATGAGACTGGTTCAGATAGAGGATCAGGACTAGAATGAGACTGTTTCAGATAGAGGATCAGGACTAGAATGAGACTGGTTCAGATAGAGGATCAGGACTAGAATGAGACTGGTTCAGATAGAGGATCAGGACTAGAATGAGACTGTTTCAGATAGAGGATCAGGACTAGAATGAGACTGGTTCAGATAGAGGATCAGGACTAGAATGAGACTGGTTCAGATAGAGGATCAGGACTAGAATGAGACTGGTTCAGATAGAGGATCAGGACTAGAATGAGACTGGTTCACATAGAGGATCAGGACTAGAATGAGACCAGGAGATGATTCATTTTTCTCAGTGATCGTTTTGTTGTTTTTCGGTAAATCGAAAAAACTCTTTATTGTGACAAGAAGTCATAAAAGAAGATAAAAAACGTTGTGAACCTTTGTGTAACTAAACTGGTTGAATGTCTTATTATTAAAGTATTAAGTATAGTGTGACTATTTTTTTTATTAAGTATCAATACATGTCACATTTCAGTCAATAATTACTAATGACTAATTTTTCATAGTAAATGAAGTTTTATAAAATTAAAAGAAGCACCAAATGTGTCAATGTACCTCTACTTGTGTACTTTTCATGTAAGGAAGTGTACTACTGCATTGTGTACCACCAGTGTGTATACTACAAAACTACTCGTCTATAGGAATACTACAAGTACAGCCTGGACAAGGCGTACTAGGTGGTGTGTACTATGTATAATCCTGGTGTACTGTACACACAGCAGTACACAAAGTACCACAGCGGCGCTAACAGTGATTCTCAGCCTCCTGTGGGGTTCACATGGGGAAGAACCTTCATCGCCTGGTGGGGGGGTCATGTGACTCCGGCTGCCACGTGGTGCTCTGATTGGCTGATGCCTGCTCTCACAGAAACAACTGAGTACCGTTGAGCTGAAGCCATTTGGTATTAATACATGAGTATACATCTATATATATATATATATATATATATATATATATATATATATATATATATATATATATACACACACGTGTGTGTGTGTTTGCGTGAGTGTGTGTGTGTGTGTGTGTGTGTGTATTTGTGAGTGTGTGTGTATATATATATACAGTATATACGTATATATATATGATGTATTGATGTATTTATCCCATCATCATGTGCCAGCGCTCGTCGTCAGTGGCCGGCGATGATGATGATTTTATATTTTCTTTGCTATTTCACCGTTGCTATGGTGACGGGGCCGCTCCTCCACGCCCACGCTGCTAACCCCCCCCCCCTCCCTCTCCCCCCCTCTCCCTCTCTCTCTCTCTCTCCCTTCTCTTTTCCGAAAAAGAGAAGGGAGAGAGAGAGAGAGGGAGAGAGAGAGGTGTGTTCTCTAACCCACGCATTGGAGTGGGAGACAGCGTGCACACTAGCACGTGCACGCACTCACACACACTGGTGTGCACGGAGTGTGTGTGTGTCATGCTGTGGCAGTGTGTGGGCTGAATCCGACCAGCCTTCCACTCATCCTGCCTCTCCCTCTCTCCCTCCTCTTCTTCTTCTCTCTCTCCTCATCTCCAGATACACCTCCTCCTCTTCCTCCTACTCCTCTTTTTCTTTTCATCCTCCTCCACCTCCTCTCTCCTCCACCTCCTCTCTCCTCCACCTCTCCATCTCTCTCCATCAGTCCTTCCTTTCCTTCTCAGTTTGTCATCATGGAGAACGAGTCGGTGATCTTCTGGGTGAGTCCCTCTCTGCAGTGTGTGCGTGTGTGTGTCTGTGTGTGTGTTTGTGTGTGCGTGTGTGTGAGTGTGTGTGTGTCTGTGTGTGTGTGCGTGTGATGGTTAAAGTTGTTCTGGTCATATGTTCGATTGTGTGTGAGAGAGTGTGTAGGAGTGTGTGTGTGTGTGTGTTTGCGTGAGTGTGTGTGTATTTGTGTAAATGTGTGTGTGTGTGTTTGTGAGAGTGTGTGTATGTGTATGTATATGTGTGTGTGTGTGTGTGTGTGAGAGTGTGTGTATGTGTATGTATTTGTGAGTGTGTGTGTATTTGTGTGAATGTGTGTGTGTGTTTGTGAGTGTGTGTGTGTGTGTGTTTGTGAGAGTGTGTGTGTGTGTATTTGTGAGTGTGTGTGTTTATTTGTGTGAATGTGTGTGTGTGTGTTTGTGAGTGTGTGTATTTGTGAGTGTGTGTGTTTATTTGTGATTGTGTGTGTGTGTATTTGTGTGAATGTGTGTGTGTGTGTGTGTTTGTGAGAGTGTGTGTGTATTTGTGTGTGTGTGTGTGAGAGTGTGTGTGTGTTTATGTGTGTGAGTGTGTGTGTTTGTGAGAGTGTGTGTGTGTGTATGTGTGTGAGTGTGTGTGTTTGTGTGAGTGTGTGTGTGTGTCGGTCACTTAATGCCCGTCTGTAACTTCCAAAGTCGCGACAATTTAAACTTGACCTTTTGCTTTTCGTCATCCTTTCATCTCGTTATTACCTTTCCTCATTACCTTGCCTCCTCACTTCCTTTCCTTTTCTTCCCCCCCATATCTGCATATTCTCTCCCTTGTTTCCTTAACTAGTTTTTCTCTTCATCCTCAACATTCCTTCATCTCGTTTTCCTCCGTCCTGTCATTTCCTTCCGTCTTCCCTTGTTTGCTTCCTCGCTACCTTTCCTTCTTTCCATCTACTAGTGCCTCGTTATTTTCCTTACCTCCTTTTCTCTTTTTGTTATGTCCTTCCTTCATCCTTCTTTTCCTTCCTCCCATCATTTCATCCCCTTCCTTCTTCCTCCATTCAACTCTTGTAGGGCTACTTTAATTCCTTTCCTAAATTCCTTGCTTCCTTCTTTCCATCTCCCGTCTCTGCATTCCTTCCCTTGTTTCCTTGCGTCCTTTTCCAATTCTTCCTCAGTCATTTCTTCTATCCTTTCCTTCATATCATTTTTTTGTTTTCTTCCCTCTGTCTTGACATTTCCTTCCCTCTTCACTCAATTACTTCCTTGCCTCCTTACATCATTTTTCTTCACCTCATCCCTCCATTCACTCCTTTCTTTTCCTTGCTTACTTCCATCCTCTCTAATCCTCTTCTTTTTCTTTGTCTGTTTCTAAAAACTATTCCTTTTCCTCTTCTCTCCTCCTTCCTCACCTCACCTTGCCTTAATTCCTCCATCCTTCACTCACTCCATCCTTCCTGATTTGCTTTCTTTCCTATCTCTCTATTCCTTGTTGCTACTCCCTTTCCTTATTTCTTCATTTCACCTATTTTTCCTGTATCCACTTCCTTTCCTTTTCCTTACCTCATTTCCTCTCATCTTTCCCTTTCTGGTATCCTTCTTTCCTTTTCCTCTCCTCGTTTCTCAGTCATTTATATTTTTCTTTTTCCTCCCTCTGTATCTCTGAGGGTTCTCTTTTTATTTTTGTCTCCTCAAGCATCTTTTTCCATCCTCTGTGCTTGTGTGTGCGTGTGTGCGTCTGTGTGTGTGTGTGTGTCTGTGTGCGTGCATGCTGGTGTGCGTGCTGGTGTGTGTGTGTGAGTGTGTGTGTGTGCGGGTCTGCGTGCTGGTGTGCGTGCTGGTGTGTGTGTGTGTGTGTGCGTGCGTGCTGGTGTGTGTGCGTGCTGGTGTGTGTGTGTTATGTAAGCGCAGCAGAGAGTGTGTAGGCCGTAGTCTCAGACCGTCTATCTGAAGAGACGATCTGCCTCAAATGCTTCAAACAGGAAGTGGATCTTCCTCTTCTTCTTCACCTTCTTCTTCTGTAGCAGCACTGATGCTATTTTACATTGCACGGTTGTCACGGCAACGTGTTAAAGGCTTGGTCAAAGGTCAGATGAATAATCACCTGACTCTGCGGCGCTTTCGGCTTATCGTTTTTATCGTAATCATTATTAAAAAACGATCTTTATTTAAACAGGAAGTCGCTGGAGGAAAAACAATCTTCTGAACGTTTATGTGAGAAACTTGACGAAGAAGGAGTGTGTGTGTGTGTGTGTGTGTGTGTGTGATGAAACTACAGTTCCAGTGTGTTTTATCAGCTCCTGCCATTGGTTACCATGGTGATGGCCAATGGAGCTCCACTTTCAGTGGTACACTGGTCACACCTCACAATGAGATCTGACCCTTACTGGAGCTTCCTGCTTCCTTGCTTCCTTTTGCTGTGTCCTTTCTCTCCTGTTTGTTTCCTTCTTGCATCCTTCATCTCTCCTACCTTTTCTTTATTTTCCCATTACCTTTTCTGGCTTTCATTCCTTACCTTCTCCCATGTTTACCCCACCCCCTTTCCTCAGTGCCTTGCCATGCCATCTCTCCTAGTCTACTTTCCTTCTATCCTATCTGCATCCCTTTTCTCGTTTCCTTTTCTACTTTTGTTCATTCCTCATTTTCCTCTTCTTCTTCAGTCATTCTTTCTGTGTGTGTGTGTTTTATCAGTGTTGTCCAGCTTCTCGGCTTCTTCCTGCCGAACATCCGTTTCCTTGGAAACCCAGACAGGGAAACAGGAAGTGTGAGTCACAGGAATACATTCAAATCCTTTGTCAACTTTTAAAAAATCATTTCTTGTGTCCAACGTGTGCTTCTGAGTGTGCATTGTTATGGAAACGTCCTGTCTCTACAACACACACCAGCTGGATAGCGTGCCTTTAGCTATTTAGCTTTTAGCATGCTACGTGCTGGCTATGTGCTGGCTACCTGTATGCTGAGTGTCTGAACTGGAAGTATGAGTCATGTTTCTGTAGATGAGGGAACCAGCTACTGTGATCTTATAATTTAGCGGCCGTCCATTAGGTGGCAGCTCGTTTCTTAGTGGCTACATTGTGCTACATGGCTTTGAGTTGGGAAACTAGCTGCTTTAGCTAACAGTTGTCAGTGTAACTGTCAGTTACATTTTTATATTTTACCTGTAAGATCTTTCTAGGACTGCAAGTTGAGGCTTTTCAAAATAAATACAAAAGCACAGTCCTGTTTCCTCTCAGTCTCTTATGTTCTCAACACATTGTTTTCATCCAGCTAATGCTAACTGCTAACCGAAGCTAACAGTAAATTCTGAGAAATAAAAAAAACTTTTTTTAATGCCGTCTGAGAATAGAAACAGGAAGACGGATCAATATTTAAAACTTTACATAATAGGCCGGTTATAAAGGAGGTTTGCATCTGCCGGCCCGTGTTGTGTAACTTAAATGGCCTCCGCTGAAAAGCATCCGTGTCTGACCCACTTCTGGTTTCTCTCTGACACATTTTATTTGTCCTCCTCCCTCTCCTTCACATCCTGGCCTCCCACCCTCTTCCTCCCGCTCTTCCTCCCTCTCCACAGGATGGGCAGGGCAGCTCCCAGAATACTCTGTGAAACTCCGAGAACCTTCACTCAGGGATACTACACCTACTACAGACACCTACCAAGTACTTGGGTGACTTCTCACCGGATTACAGGCGATCCGATCAGAACCCGAGCAGACGGAACCCTGCACCAGAACCCAGGAGAACCAGTCCGTAGAGAGGGACCGGGACCAGAAGAGACCAGTCGAGACCAGTAGAAATCAGTAAAGGCCATTGGAAAAGTTTGATGGGACTGCTGACGATAGGTGAGTCGAGTCACATGACTTCATGTCAAGTCACAAGTTCTGGTGACTTCATTGTAAAGTCAGTGAGGCTCAAAGACAGCAAGAAAACTCAGAATTCCCAAAATAAACCACTTTGTTCCCGATTCACGTTCAAGACTCGCTTCCAGCTCTGGTTACGGGACGAGTTGGAACGAGCTGGATCCAAAACCAGTGGATTCAAATGGGACGTTTAGTCCATGACCTTTGATTTTAAAACTGCTCAGACGCTTTGCATTGTGGGATCGCCTCACGTCCAAAATGGGGACACCAAGATAAAATCCTGTTTAAGATTCTAAATTATTTCTATTGTGCATAATGAGTCATTTTGGTATTTGGAGTATTTTGTGATGTACTTTTTAAATATTTTATTGCAGCGTATTTAAACACTGTGGTACTTACTTAAGTAAAGATCAGATCTAAGACAGAAACAGGAAGAAATCCCCAGTTGGTTTGATTGAAGACGAGGATTCGCTGCTTCCTTCATTTCCACATGACGGGTTCCAAAGACACGTGAACCTTGACCCCTTTGATCTGAAGAAGAGGAGAAGCTTTTCTGCATCGTTTGTGACGTTATTACCACTTGAGGATACGTCACATGTTGATATCACATCTATATATGTTTCAGCCTTCATGTCACCCCCCCCCCCTGCCATGTAAAGTTCCTCCGTCCAACTTCCTGTTTGCTTCCTCCGTCCTGCTCTGCGAGCACTTTTCTCTTTGTGGAGCATCTCCCGTTTCATTCAAATCGAAGCTTTGCTTCAATACCGAGAACGACGGTTAAACTGAGTAACCGCTTGACCTCCAATCGGACGCCGCGAGTCGTTGAGGTGAGAGGCGTCTTGTCTCCTGATGGAGGCGGCTTCCTTCAGGCCGTGTGGGAGGAAACGCTGAAGACGAAGACCCCCCCTCCAGTTATTTCAGGAGGACGCCTCGGAGAAAAGGCTTCCCGCCTCTCAGGCTCCACATTGTAGCAGATCGGAAAAACATCCTGGACGGGGGGGAAGGTGGGGGGGGGGGGGCACGAGGATGGACCCGAGGAGACGTTACGTAACAACACTCTCTGCGGAGAACAATGGAGGAGAAAACCAGCTCCACCTGAAGGAGCCGTTCTGTCTCACGGGACGGACGCGCTGAATGGCCGCTCGCTGAGGCGTGAAAGTGGCGTCGCCAGAGGAGGCCCAAGGAAAAAGGAAAAAGGGAACGTCGAGGAGGAAGGAGGGAAGGGAGGAAGGGAACAAGGGATGGGCCCAACTACAATAAAGGGGAGCGAGGTCTCCATCTTTTCCTCCTTGTTGCTTTCTGCTGTCGACTCAAAGGCATAAAAAAAGAATAAAGGAAGCAAAGGTGTTTTGGTGTTTTGAAGAAGGAGACGTGAGGTCACGAACTGATCGGATTTATTTTTGGTTGATCGACGTTCTGGTCTGTTAGAGAGTAGCCCCGCCCTAAAGCATCCCTTCCTCTATGATCTTTTAGAGACCTGTCAATCACAATAAGTCTGTGAAATTAATTAATTAATGTTAGAAACTGACCTAAATCTTTCATTGATTTTCTGGGGATGAGATCCATCCCATCAGAAGCTCATCAGATCTCATCACTGATTCATTAACGTCTCCTTGTCGTTTCATTCAAAGATTTGAGCTGAAAAAATCCTGCTTTTTCACTGTGTTCTGCGGGATTCAGATGTCAATCACGTGTAGCCCCGCCCCAAAGCATCCCCTGCTTTATGGTCTATAGGAGACCTGTCAATCAGCATTAGGCCCCGCCCTAAAGCATCCCCTCTTCATGGTCTGTTTGACTCTAAATGGACCATCATTCACTAAATGAACATCATGCTGCATTGAAGAAGACTTGAAACTAAAGACTGAGACCATAAACTCATGTTTACAATGTTTACTGAGGGAATAAATCAAGAGAGAAGTAGAGTCATTTCCTCATAGACGTCTATGGGAGCAGAGGAGTCGCCCCCTGCTGGTCACTACACAGAAGTAGTCATTTCCTCATAGACGTCTATGGGAGCAGAGGAGTCGCCCCCTGCTGGTCACTACACAGAAGTAGAGTCATTTGCTCATAGACGTCTATGGGAGCAGAGGAGTCGCCCCCTGCTGGTCACTACACAGAAGTAGAGTCGTTTCCTCATAGACGTCTATGGGAGCAGAGGAGTCGCCCCCTGCTGGTCATCACACAGAAGTAGAGTCATTTCCTCATAGACGTCTATGGGAGCAGAGGAGTCGCCCCCTGCTGGTCACTACACAGAAGTAGAGTCATTTCCTCATAGACGTCTACGGGAGCAGAGGAGTCGCCCCCTGCTGGTCACTACACAGAAGTAGTCATTTCCTCATAGACGTCTATGGGAGCAGAGGAGTCGCCCCCTGCTGGTCACTACACAGAAGTAGAGTCGTTTCCTCATAGACGTCTATGGGAGCAGAGGAGTCGCCCCCTGTTGATCACTACAACAGCGTGATGTTAGCTTAGTAAATTAATAGTCGTACAGAGCACAAAGCAGAAGATGAGTGAGTCACAGATTCCGATCCGTTCATGTGTCTTTGATCAGGGAACAAGTGCCATTAATGAGCTTTTATTGAAGCACAAGAACAAAACGATAAACTAGACATTTCACTTCGCGTGGTTTCTCCTTTTTTGTTTTACAACGAGCAAGAGTCTGAAGCCTTAAACGGGTGAAGATGAAAGGAACTGGTGGATCTGATTGATGGATCTGATTGTGGATCTGATTGATGGATCTGATTGATGGATCTGATTGATGATTTGAAGGGGAGAAAACAAACTGGAGGTGGAAGGCAGAGTCAGGAAGTGGATGAGATGAGTCATTGGGATAGCGTTGTTTCGTGATATCACACAGTTTTGATGATCGGCTGTTTGGACTCGTTGTTTATTCTTCTGTCAAAACAGAGAGCTCATCAACGCTGTGAGAACTGACAAATCCTCGTCCGTCTGTTGGGAAATAACAGCAGAAATATGACTCAGGTTCTTTTAGAATGGAGGACATGTGATGCCTTAAAAGAGACACGAAGGCGGCCCTCAGTTCACCTGCAGACCGAGACGGACTCATGGAAATTTCCAAGCGTGAGACGTTTGTCATTTGTTCTTCTACTCGGGTCACTGGTAGGTTACAGCCATGCATAGCTTCTTATCTGTAAAAAGCATTGAGCTGCTTTGGGCCCTGATCACATGATCTGAAAGAGTGAACCTTCACTTGGTCGATTATTGATTTTTATGATGCTCATTTCCTGTTTTATTCTGCGCTCTGACGTACAGTTGTTGATGTTTTTGTGATATTCTTTATGCAAAGCAAATTCTGCCAGTGGGCAATTAAGGCTTAATTCTTTCACTCAAGGTGTAAGTGGTTTCATTTAGTTTTATTTAAACATTTTCCCACCTCAAACTGCCATACCGTTGACATAAATAAGTCATTTTGAAAAGCTTCTTTCCTGTGAATAATCTGGTGAGGTTTATTTTTAGTTTGTTTTGAAATATTTAGGCCTCCACACTGTAGACTGAACATTTAATGAATTATTTAGAATAAGTACTATGGATGAGAAGCGAAGCGTTAGCGAGAATAAAAGTAGACGTTCAAAGGTCGACTGGACCGTGACCTCTGCCCAGTTGCATGCTGGGATAGAAGCAGCCCGCTGAGTGTCTCTTTGAGCGTTCGGACGGTTTTGCCGTCTGACACTCGAGAGGCTCTCAGGCGACAATTAGACCCAAGAGGAAGAAATCACAAGCTCTGCTTCCTGTTTATACTGAAGTAAATACAAACAAAAGTTCAATGCAAACAGAATTAAGTAAAATATACAAAAAGCAACAAAAAAAGTTGTGTCCAACATTATATTAGGTGCTGCTATGTGGAGATGTTTTAATCTGTTACGGATGACCCAACAGCAGTCCAGTGGATCCGATCTGCGTCTGGCATCGTCCAATTGATCCAACATTAATCCACTATTGATCCGATATTGGAATCCATTGGTCTTTTTTAAAGCACAAAATCCTCTTGTGATGGAAAAAGGGACACAGAGACGGGGAGAGAGACGGAGTCAGCAGGTAGGACGATAGTTTCAAACGAATGAACTGCGAAAATTGTTCAACTGCGTTGCCATAGCAACAGCGAGTATGTAGATCAGGGGGCTTTTTTTAACACACACACACAAGCGGAGTGACACTGCGAGGTTAGCACAGGATTCCCTGCTATTCCAGTTTCTATGACAACTCACAACTCGTCCCCCTCCTCGCTCTCCGTCTCTTTCATCTTCAGCTGTGAGGATGGAGGCCATTAAGCTCTGCAGGCGAGCGTTAATCAGATGCTGATTGATACGGAGGATGATTAGATACGTATTGATCGTCGTGTTGATTAGAAAAAGAGAAGTTTGTGTGTGACTTCCACGCCCACCTGTAATATAAAAAAAGGAGTATAATAACAAACATTTTGAGAAAGCCGAGGAGAGGTTTTAAATATCTGTAAACTCATATCTCACATTCATTCACTACTTGATTGCCTCTATTACTTCTGTGAATAAACAAGTCCAGTATTAAATGTGGTGTTTAGAAACAAATGTTGAATATTCTGTGAACTCTTTGATTTGGCTGCAAAATATTTACTCAAACACTTCTAATGAATTCTAAACACTCCTCCTTTTAACATCCTCAGATATTTTTCAAAGTCGAGTTACAAACGTTCTCCACGCTGAATTTACCTCGAGCCAACTGAACTAAAGAAGTCTGTTTTTCTAACTGCATCATGTGTAGTGACCAGCAGGGGGCGACTCCTCTGCTCCCATAGACGTCTATGAGGAAATGACTCTACTTCTGTGTAGTGACCAGCAGGGGGCGACTCCTCTGCTCCCATAGACGTCTATGAGGAAATGACTCTACTTCTGTGTAGCGACCAGCAGGGGGCGACTCCTCTGCTCCCATAGACGTCTGTGAGGAAATGACTCTACTTCTGTGTGGTGACCAGCAGGGGGCGACTCCTCTGCTCCCACAGACGTCTATGAGGAAATGACTCTACTTCTGTGTAGTGACCAGCAGGGGGCGACTCCTCTGCTCCCATAGACGTCTATGAGGAAATGACTCTACTTCTGTGTAGCGACCAGCAGGGGGCGACTCCTCTGCTCCCATAGACGTCTATGAGGAAATGACTCTACTTCTGTGTAGTGACCAGCAGGGGGCGACTCCTCTGCTCCCATAGACGTCTATGAGGAAATGACTCTACTTCTGTGTA
The DNA here is from genome assembly GCF_949316345.1 of Pungitius pungitius. Lineage (NCBI taxonomy): Eukaryota > Metazoa > Chordata > Actinopteri > Perciformes > Gasterosteidae > Pungitius > Pungitius pungitius. The sequence goes on from NC_084901.1 coordinate 763,463, forward strand.
GCGACCAGCAGGGGGCGACTCCTCTGCTCCCATAGACGTCTATGAGGAAATGACTCTACTTCTGTGTGGTGACCAGCAGGGGGCGACTCCTCTGCTCCCATAGACGTCTATGAGGAAATGACTCTACTTCTGTGTAGTGACCAGCAGGGGGCGACTCCTCTGCTCCCATAGACGTCTATGAGGAAATGACTCTACTTCTGTGTAGCGACCAGCAGGGGGCGACTCCTCTGCTCCCATAGACGTCTATGAGGAAATGACTCTACTTCTGTGTGGTGACCAGCAGGGGGCGACTCCTCTGCTCCCATAGACGTCTATGAGGAAATGACTCTACTTCTGTGTAGTGACCAGCAGGGGGCGACTCCTCTGCTCCCATAGACGTCTATGAGGAAATGACTCTACTTCTCTCTTGATTTATTCCCTCAGTAAACATTGTAAACATGAGTTTATGGTCTCAGTCTCTAGTTTCAAGTCTTCTTCAATGCACCATGATGTTCATTTAGTGAATGATGGTCCATGTAGAGTCAAACAGACCATGAAGCAGGGGATGCTTTAAGGCAGGGCCTAATGCTGATTGACAGGTCTCTACCACGTGGTCGTCCATGAAAATGTCTGTAGTCACCCTCTGTGCGGCCCAAAATAAAGTACCGCTAGCACCTGGAACAGTGAGGAGTCGGAAGAAACGTCATCTGTGTTTTATGTAATAATTAGTACATAATCATTCCGTGAGAAGTGATTTATTAACACGTCTTCGTTATGTGGCGTGTGAGTATTGCTGTCATCAGCGACACCTTTTCAAAATGTCTGCTGTGAGGAGTCAGATTCATGCACTAAGTACACATCCCATCCAGCTGCTACTGCTATTCAATACACAAACACAGAGAACAACCTCATCATAACGTCTTCATTATTAAAACAGATAAATAAATATAAATGTTTCTGATCACGGTTGTTTTTGCTGCTGAAAATGATTGATCATTGCTGATCATATTAAGAGATACAGAACAAAGAATTAAAACATGAGAGGGCCAAAAACAGATGATTTCAGGTCATAACCGAAGCTCTCTGTCTCTCTCTCTGTCTCTCTCTCTCTCTCTCCGTCCCTCTCTCTCTCTCTCTCTCTCCCTGTCTCTCTGTCTCCGTCTCTCTCTCTCTCTCTCTCTCTCTCTCCCTGTCTCTCTCTCTCTCTCTCTCTCTCCCTGTCTCTCTGCCTCTCCCTTAGCCACATGCCTCTGAGTCCGGTTGCTGACACCAAACATGATCGCCCACGGCAACAGGCGGTTACTAACGGCAACTCGACAGGCTCTGCTGTTGCCAGGGACGACGACGCGGATGACACGCCCCCTGGAAACAGTATTGTCGTCCGCATTGGTATCCCAGACCTGCAGCAGACGGTAAAACACACATAATCGGTGTATACATCGGTTATGTGAACACGTATGCAGTCAACATGTACACATGACCTGTACATATTAATATGAATCCGCACGCCAAACCTGTGAGTGTGTGTGTCTGTCTCTTTCTCCGTCCGTCTGTCCTTCAGAAGTGTTTGCGGTTGGACCCAGAGTTCCCAGTTTGGACCAGTAAGCAGAGGGTTCTGGTGACGTTGACTCAGTCTCTGTCGGATGTTTTGAACTATGGTCTCTTCCAGCCGGCGTTCAACGGCCGAGCCGGAAAGTTTCTGGACGAGGAGCGGCTGCTGAAGGAGTACCCTCTTCCTCCCATCACTCCCATCCCATATCTGGAGGTACTTTGGTGGGATGCTTCAAACCGCTGTTTTAGGAGGAGTCACCCCCTGCTGGTCACTACACAGAAGTAGAGTCATTTCCTCATAGACGTCTATGGGAGCAGAGGAGTCGCCCCCTGCTGGTCACTACACAGAAGTAGAGTCATTTCCTCATAGACGTCTATGGGAGCAGAGGAGTCGCCCCCTGCTGGTCACTACACAGAAGTAGAGTCATTTCCTCATAGACGTCTATGGGAGCAGAGGAGTCGCCCCCTGCTGGTCACTACACAGAAGTAGAGTCATTTCCTCATAGACGTCTATGGGAGCAGAGGAGTCGCCCCCTGCTGGTCACTACACAGAAGTAGAGTCATTTCCTCATAGACGTCTATGGGAGCAGAGGAGTCGCCCCCTGCTGGTCATTACGCAGAAAAAATGACTTGTTTCCACACTTGTTTACTTGTGTGTTTGAGTTCATCACAAACATTTCACATCTTGTTTCTCCAGTTCCGTTATAAGCGGAGAGTTTATACCCAGAGCTACGTGGACGATAAGCAGCTGGCCAAGCTGCACACCAAGGTACAAATACACACAAATATACACAAATACATGCAAATACACGATGCACAACTTTAAATCGTGATTGAAATCTTGTTTTTCAGGCAAACCTGAAGCGTTTTATGGAACATGTTCACCAGAAGAATGTGGAGAAGGTTTCCAAATGGCTGGAAAAGGGCCTGGACCCCAACTTCCACGACTCTGACACAGGAGGTGAGTACTTATACACTCTGAGTACCTCACAAACCCTGAATCCTATCCAGTTATTTTTCTCTGACCCGGATCAATACCCCCCACAGAGTGTCCTCTGACTCTGGCCGTCCAGCTGGAGGACAGCGGGGACCTGATCAAAGTGCTCCGCAGCGGAGGAGCCCACCTGGACTTCAGGACCAGAGACGGCATCACAGCTCTGCACCGGGCCGTCCTGTGCCGGAACAGCACCTCGCTCACGGTAAGAGCACTGGTGCATTGTGGGAACTTTCTGGTAGCCTAGGTGGAATGTTGTGACCCCCTTAAACAAGCGGAGATCGCTTCTTGTTTTTTACGCTGCTAGACTCTTAGTTAGAATTAGAACATGTTCCATTAAACAGAAGTTAAAGTTTAAACGTCCCTCAGACCCTGCTGGACCTCGGGGCGTCTCCGGACTACAAAGACAGCCGAGGCCTGACGCCGCTCTACCACTCCGCCATGGTGGGTGGAGCCCCCTACTGCTGCGAGCTGCTGCTGCAGGACCACGCCACCATCGGTACGTGAATCAGGGGGCCTCGAACCCGGCTGTGTGTGTGTGTCTGCTGCCCTGTAAAACATTATCATGCAACTGCTTCTATTACGTATTTATTTCGTTTATTTTTGGTGCAGGAATGACGGATGAGAACGGCTGGCAGGAAATCCACCAGGTGACACACACGCACATGCACACACACACACAAACATGCACGCACACGCACACACACAAACACGCACACAAACACACACGCACACACACGTAGACACACAAACACACACAAACATAAACACACAAACACACGCACGCACGCACGCACACACACACACATACAAACGCACAAAAACATACAGACACACACACACACACAAACAAACACACACGCTAACTCACACACTCACACACAAGCAGACACACCCACAAACACACACACATGCACAAATTGAAATGAATTTTCCTATACAACTATGTTCTTGTGTGTGTGTGTGAGTTCAGGCATGTCGCCATGGCAACGTGCAGCACTTGGAGCACCTGCTGTTCTACGGCGCTGACATGAGTTCCCAGAATGCATCGGGCAACACGGCGCTGCACCTCTGTGCTCTCTACAACCAAGTAAGTTTTTATCATCCTTTCATCCATTGTCATGCTTTTTTTGAGGTGTTTATTTTTAAGTTAATTGAATAATTGCTGCTTGTTCCTACAGGACAGTTGTGCCAGAGTGCTGCTGTTCAGAGGAGCGAATAAGGATATAAAAAACTACAACAATCAGACTGCCTTTCAGGTGAAATAACAACCGGCCCTGAGCTCAAAGCTGAGACTACATTCATACACTAAAGCCATGTCTATCCTTTAAGACATCTTATTGAGCTGTGATGACCTGCATGACCTTCCGTGGGCATGTGTGTGTGTGTGTGTAGGTGGCAATAATCGCTGGGAACTTCGATCTTGCAGAAATCATAAAAATCCACAAAACGTCTGACGTTGGTGAGTCGGCTGAGAGTGTGAACACACTTACATCATGTGTGTGTGTGTAAGCACACAAGGAGCAGGGTAAGTTAACTGAACTGTATGTGTGTGTGTGTGTGTGTGCCCAAGTAGTTCCCTTCAGAGAAACCCCATCCTACACAAAGCGCCGCAGGTCGGGTGGGGGGCGGTCCTTGGCAGGAAACGGGCTGTCCTCTCCTCGCTCTTTGATTCGCTCGGCCAGTGAGAACGTCTTGGAAAGCCCGGCCTCCTCTCCAGGCCCCTCCCTCCAAAGCCTGGAGACGCATCACGACACGCACACACACTCGCTGCGGCGACACCCGCGGCGACTCAGGTACACACACTCACAGGTGCATACACACAGGGTGTAGTTAGCACTAGTATGGGTGTAGTTAATGGACGGGTGTAGTCAGCACTAGTACGGGTCTAGTTAATGGACTGGTGTAGTCAGCATTAGTATGGGTGTAGTTAATGGACTGGTGTAGTTAGCACTAGTACGGTGTTATTAGAGGACTGGTATGGTCAGCACTAGTATGGGTGTAGTTAGCACTAGTACGTTGTTGTTAATGGACTGGTGTATTCAGCACTAGTACGGGTGTAGTTAATGGACTGGTGTAGTTAGCACTAGTACAGGTGTAGTTAATGGACGGGTGTAGTCAGCACTAGTATGGGTGTAGTCAGCACTAGTACGGGTGTTGTTAATGGACTGGTGTATTCAGCACTAGTACGGGTGTAGTTAATGCACTGGTGTTGTTAGCACTAATACGGTGTTGTTAATGGACTGGTGTAGTCAGCACTAGTATGGATGTATTCAGCACTCGTACGGGTGTAGTTAATGGATGGGTGTAATCAGCACTAGTACGGGTGTAGTTAATGGACTGGTGTTGTTAGCACTAGTACGGTGTTGTTAATGGACTGGTGTAGTTAGCACTAGTAAGGGTGTAATTAATGGACGAGTGTAGTTGGCACTAGTACGGTGTTGTTAATGGACTGGTGTATTCAGCACTAGTATGGGTGTATTCAGCACTAGTATGGGTGTTGTTAATGGACTGGTGTATTCAGCACTAGTACGGGTGTAGTTAATGGACTGGTGTGGTTAGCATTAGTACGGTGTTGTTAAAGGACTGGTGTAGTTAGCACTAGTAAGGGTGTAATTAATGGACGAGTGTAGTCGGCACTAGTACGGTGTTGTTAATGGACTGGTGTATTCAGCACTAGTATGGGTGTTTTTAATGGACTGGTGTATTCAGCACTAGTACGGGTGTAGTTAATGGACTGGTGTGGTTAGCATTAGTACGGTGTTGTTAATGGACTGGTGTTGTTAGCACTAGTACGGGTGTAGTTAATGGACGGGTGTGGTTAGCATTAGTACGGTGTTGTTAATGGACTGGTGTTGTTAGCACTAGTACGGGTGTAGTTAATGGACGGGTGTAGTTAGCACTAGTACGGTTTTGTTAATGGACTGCTGTAGTCAGCACTAGTATGGGTGTAGTCAGCACTAGTACGGGTGTTGTTAATGGACTGGTGTATTCAGCACTAGTACGGGTGTAGTTGATGGACTGGTGTTGTTAGCACTAGTACGGTGTTGTTAATGGACTGGTGTAGTTAGCACTAGTACGGGTGTAGTTAATGGACTGGTGTTGTTAGCACTAGTACGGTGTTGTTAATGGACTGGTGTAGTCAGCACTAGTATGGATGTATTCAGCACTCGTACGGGTGTAGTTAATGGATGGGTGTAGTCAGCACTAGTACGGTGTTGTTAATGGACTGGTGTAGTTAGCACTAGTACGGGTGTAGTTAATGGACTGGTGTTGTTAGCACTAGTACGGTGTTGTTAATGGACTGGTGTAGTCAGCACTAGTATGGATGTATTCAGCACTCGTACGGGTGTAGTTAATGGATGGGTGTAGTCAGCACTAGTACGGTGTTGTTAATGGACTGGTGTAGTCAGCACTAGTATGGATGTATTCAGCACTCGTACGGGTGTAGTTAATGGATGGGTGTAGTCAGCACTAGTACGGGTGTAGTTGATGGACTGGTGTTGTTAGCACTAGTACGGTGTTGTTAATGGACTGGTGTAGTTAGCACTAGTACGGGTGTAGTTAATGGACTGGTGTTGTTAGCACTAGTACGGTGTTGTTAATGGACAGGTGTAGTTAGCACTAGTATGGATGTATTCAGCACTTGTACGGGTGTAGTTAATGGATGGGTGTAGTCAGCACTAGTACGGTGTTGTTAATGGACTGGTGTAGTCAGCACTAGTATGGATGTATTCAGCACTCGTACGGGTGTAGTTAATGGATGGGTGTAGTCAGCACTAGTACGGGTGTAGTTGATGGACTGGTGTTGTTAGCACTAGTACGGTGTTGTTAATGGACTGGTGTAGTTAGCACTAGTACGGGTGTAGTTAATGGACTGGTGTTGTTAGCACTAGTACGGTGTTGTTAATGGACAGGTGTAGTTAGCACTAGTATGGATGTATTCAGCACTTGTACGGGTGTAGTTAATGGATGGGTGTAGTCAGCACTAGTACGGTGTTGTTAATGGACTGGTGTAGTCAGCACTAGTATGGATGTATTCAGCACTCGTACGGGTGTAGTTAATGGATGGGTGTAGTCAGCACTAGTACGGGTGTAGTTGATGGACTGGTGTTGTTAGCACTAGTACGGTGTTGTTAATGGACTGGTGTAGTTAGCACTAGTACGGGTGTAGTTAATGGACTGGTGTTGTTAGCACTAGTACGGTGTTGTTAATGGACAGGTGTAGTTAGCACTAGTATGGATGTATTCAGCACTTGTACGGGTGTAGTTAATGGATGGGTGTAGTCAGCACTACTACGGGTGTAGTTAATGGACTGGTGTTGTTAGCACTAGTACGGTGTTGTTAATGGACTGGTGTATTCAGCACTTGGATGGGTGCAGTTAGCACCTGTTTAGTGGCGTGGAGGAATGATTCGGATTCTTGGATTCCTGATGATCGACTCATGACTTGAGCTTTAGCGTCTTGTGACATCACTGCCTCACACAGTGACCAACCATCTCTCTCCCACCTGTCCTTCTGCAGCCCGAGCGGGGGAGGCCACGCGGAGGCCAGCCCCCCCTCGTCCCCGCCGCCAACCCCCCAGATGAGGAAGAGGAGGCTGTACAGCGCCGTGCCGGGACGCACCTTCATCGCCACCCGGTCCCACGTACCCCAGGGGCCCGGGGAGATCCAGCTGCACCGAGGGGAGAGGGTCAAAGGTCAGTGGGATCAGGGGTGCTTTGGTGTCTTTGTCCCGGCGGTGCGCTGACGCCATGACGTGTGTCTGCAGTTCTGTCCATTGGGGAAGGAGGATTCTGGGAAGGGAGCGTTAAGGGACGAACCGGCTGGTTTCCTGCAGAGTGCGTGGAGGAAGTCCAGATGAGACAATACGACCCCCGGCTGGGTGAATACTGACTTTAACATGTGCAGCACATGTAACACGCATGGTCTTTCACCACATGTACATGTATGTAAATCTGTACTCTGTGATTTACGTGTGAATGTTCCAGAGACGAGGGAGGACCGCACCAAGAGGCTGTTCAGACATTACACCGTAGGATCCTACGACAACTACACCTCCTACAGGTAGGACACCGTCAGCACTGAAGGGTGCTGCTTCTTTTGCACCAAACATAAACATATGACGCAATGCAGAAGAAATCTCACTTCCTAAATATCTTAGTGAGTAACTCAGAATAATAAATAATGCAATGAATACATTGTAGCCAGTACGAATCACTAAAGCTACCAGCTTTATAAACATTTTACATGACATGATGCATTCATCTTTTACCGACTACAATAATTCCTTTAAAATGACCACAAATAAAATAATAAAACAATACAACTTAAGAGGTCAGGAAATACAATGAATAATGATCATACATTACAAAGCAAGAAGGGAATTACATTTATGTTATAAAAGTAGTTAACATATAATACATATGTATGTAGTTAACACAATAAAACTACACAACTTGAAAACAAGGGAATACAATTTTTTTATTTTTATTTAATTCTTAATCAGCTGAGCAAACCAACTCTTTCTTCTTTTTCCGTCAGTGACTATGTGATCGAGGAGAAGACGGCTGTGCTGCAGAAGAGGGAGAGCGAAGGATTCGGCTTCGTCCTCAGAGGAGCTAAAGGTAGGAACAGGAGGACGTGTGGAGGAGAGGTGGAGGAAGGAGATCAAACAAAGATATTTGAAACAGAGAGAAGCCTTCAGAGGATGAAGGGTGGGTCTCATCCGGAGGAAGACTACAACCCCATCCTCACCTGTAGCGTGGAAGAAGTACTCTAATCCACTTAAACTACTTCAGGGAGAGCGGCAGTACTACCAAGTTAAAACACTGTCTTACTGTAAGGACAGCGTGTAACACTTGTTGGGATTTTAAATATAAGGATCAAAATCATCTGAAATTAGTTGTGTTTTTGTTTCCTTGAGTCAAGTGGTCTACATCCTCTGCGCTATCATCTTTCTACAGTAGCCCAGAAGGGACAAACCCAGGAATGGCTCCAGATGTGGCCCATGTTAGATGGAGGTACTCATGGTGACGCCACCCTTTGCATTTTGCAAGTGATAGACAGGAAGTTACCATATAAGGCCTGAGGAAGAGTGACGTCTCTGGTAGAGACCTGTCAATGAGTGTGTAGCCCCGCCCTAAAGCATCACCTGCTTCATGGTCTGTTTGACTCTACATTGACCATCATTCACTAAATGAACATCCTGCTGTATTGAAGAAGACTTGAAACTAGAGACTGAGACCATAAACTCACGTTTACAATGTTTACTGAGGGAGAAAATCAAGAGAGAAGTAGAGTCATTTCCTCATAGACGTCTATGGGAGCAGAGGAGTCGCCCCCTGCTGGTCACTACACAGAAGTAGAGTAATTTCCTCATAGACGTCTATGGGAGCAGAGGAGTCGCCCCCTGCTGGTCACTACACAGAAGTAGAGTCATTTCCTCATAGCCGTCTATGGGAGCAGAGGAGTCGCCCCCTGCTGGTCACTACACAGAAGTAGAGTCATTTCCTCATAGACGTCTATGGGAGCAGAGGAGTCGCCCCCTGCTGGTCACTACACAGATTGCAGTTTTATCCCATGAAGCTCTGATTTCACTTTACCGCCTTTTCTTTCCCCCTTTTTTTCAAGCTGAGACACCCATCGAGGAGTTTGCCCCCACGCCAGCATTCCCCGCCTTGCAGTACCTGGAGTCGGTGGACCAGGGGGGCGTGGCCTGGAGAGCGGGGCTACGGACCGGGGACTTCCTCATTGAGGTACGGGCCAGTCCTCTCACGCCAGACACCGAACACCACGGCTTCTTGTGACTCACCTGACTGTGTGTCGCACAGGTGAACGGCACCGATGTGGTGAAGGTGGGGCACCGGCAGGTGGTCTCTCTGATCCGACAGGGGGGGAGTCGACTGCTGATGAAGGTTGTATCGGTTTCCAGGAAATCTGAAACCAACCTGGTCCGGAAGAAAGGTTGTTCATCCATTTATGTTGGATTATGTTTTTCAACACTTTTCATTTATCGCATTCATTTGAAATCAACCATTAGTTTGAATTTCAAACTGAAATTTCAAACTGAAATTTCAAACTGAAATTTCAAACTGAAAGGGAAATACCTCAACATTGACTTTTGGTTTCATGCGGGATATGAACAGCAGTTACCTGGCTTTCTCGCCATCTGACTTCTCCGAGGCCTAAGATGAAACACAAGAAGCTAATTCAGTGTGGTGATAAATCACGTAATAACTCATCTTGGTGAATCCGGATTTCTTTTCACTAACTTGATCTTGCGGTTGGTTCTTGTCTTGTAGCTCCGCCCCCTCCGAAGCGGGCCCCCAGCACTTCGTTGACACTCCGATCCAAGTCAATGACCGCTGACCTGGAGGACATAGGTAAAACAAACACACACACACACACACACACACAGTAACACCGTCGAGTGCGTGTTGTTGACCTTTGTTCTGTCTGCAGCCAGGAGGAGACGCTTCGGTGAGTCACATGGGTCCGATGATGTCGTTGTGGTTGTGTTAGTGGCTTTCATTTGTTGTGGTGACGATAATGTTGGTGTAAAAGCATGTTGCAGTAACGTCATGATGTTGAAGCTATGTCATGGTGTATCAATGACGTCATCGTCTATCAATGATGTCACTGTGAATCCTCGTGTCAAAAAACACACACAGTAAAAAGTGTGAATAACAGACAGTAAAACCAAAACCAATAATCAATTATAGTGAAAGTACAAATTTTACACTCTACAAATATACCATATTACAGGTATAAGTAGTAATACCACACTTAAAAAACACATATCTTCTATCAGGTTTAAAGCCTAATTATTTAAATAGATCTTAATAATTCTTAAGTGCCACCCACAGCCCAATTGTGTAGTGATGTCACGTGGTGGTGGTTTAATGTCATTGTTCAGTGTTTTGTTAGCTCTTTTGTTCATCCTGTTCGTTTCATTTCGTCCAGACAAACTGGACGAGATGTTGGCCGGAGGTCAACAGGAAGTTGTCCTGAGGGGCCGACCGTCAGACGACTTCAGGGCAGCGACGGTGAAACAGAGGCCGACGAGCCGCCGCATCACACAAGCCGAGATTAACGTGAGACGAGTCGTACATAGGCTTCATAACACTTCACCTGAATCACCTATTTTTGCCTCTAAATGAAAGATGAAGAACATTAAGTTCCCAGATGAATAAAGGAGGTGCGTCTTTTCATTCCAAACCTTCATTTGTCACTAAATTTTCCACCGTGTTTGGGTTTGCAGTCGTTGTTTGAGCGCCAGGGTCTGGTGCCGCCTTCGGCTCCTCAGAAAAGCACCATGGCTTTACCTCGAGGGATGTCCAGAACCAAGAGCTTTGGTGAGGCCCACACACAGTATTTATTTCAGTGGAATAACAGGAAGAAGTATAAGCAATTAAAAACCTGCAAGAAAGGTCACTGTAATATATAAAGGTGATTGTAATTAATTGATCATTGAAAATAAATAAGCTGTAATTTATTTACCAATTTTAAGTACATTTCAGTTTTTTTTTTTTATTTGTAGTGCACTTTTATTTTACCGTCTCCATGGTTACAGGCACACCGGAGGACGACAGGATCTCGGCTCTGATCAATGAAAGTCGGTTTCCGCGGAGCTCCTCGCTGACAGACAGCTTCATCCCTCCTCCTCCTCAGCAGGCTCCGCCCCCTCCTCCTTCAGCCTCCTCCACCTCCACCTCGCCGCTCTTCCTTCTCGATTCCGGCCCTCCTCCCTCCTTCCTCCCGCCCCCTCCCCCTGCCAGAGGGGAGGGGCTGACCCGCTCCAGCTTCAAGCCGGGGGCGGAGCCCAGGCTCCAGGAGCTCTGCGATTCGCCAACGCGGAGCCACGCCCACGCGGAGCGGCAGAGGAAGGCGAGGTCGATGATCATCCTGCAGGACACGCCGCCGCAGCTTCAGGCCGACGGCCACGCCGCCGCGCAAGCACTGCACACCGCCACGCACACACATCACACCCCTACGCACACTGCTACGCACACTGCCACGCACCACACCCCCACGCACACCCACCACACCCCCACGCACACCTCCACGCTGTCTCTGCACAGCACCAGCCCCGCCCTCGGCCACTCGCCACTTTCACGCCGCCGGGGACGACCAATAGAAAACCCGTACGCCAACGTGGGACAGCAAGCGCCGCCCTCCAAGCCCCAGAGGAGGAAGTCGCCTTTGTTAAAACAACTTCCTGTTGAGGAGCAGGGTCAGACTTTTATCTTATATTTTTGTATTTGTGTAAGATGTTGTGAGCAAAAGGCCTTGAAGTTGTACCCAATACGAAGCTTCATTCATGACGTGGAGCTTCAAAAAATATATCAGCATTCACAAGTTCATTGTGGTGTTTCTCTTATTATACTCGTATGCATAACTTTTTCTTCCTCTTCTTTCAGGACTGAGAGACCTGGACTTGCTGAAGGTGGACGGAGGTGGACACGGCAGCCCGAGTCGGGCGGAGCTCTACCAGCAGCAGGTCCTCTCAGAACGCGCTCGTGTTCAGGGTCGCAGGTCGTCTCTCTTCCTGTCGGTGGAGGGGTCCGGGTCGGAGAACCAGGTGCCACCCCTGCTGACTCTCAGCCATTCGATGGACGACCTCGGCGAGCTTCCTCCGCCGGCTCCGGTCCTGTCGCCCTCGCCGACGCCCCACACCTTCCTCCACCCGCTGACCGGGAAACCTCTGGGTCAGTCTCTCAGATTCCTTCTGGAAAGATACAGTGACCCAGTTAAAATAATAAAGTGTGTGGATCCCAACAGGAAGTGGGCCGTTATTCATTGTAATGTAATATTTGATGATTCAACTTTATAAGTTATCGGCTTTCACTTTCAGGTTTTATTAAAAAAGATCAATTTGTATATTAGTAAAAATAACCATGTGGTTATGTGGATGATTTATTTTTACAATTACCAGAAAACCTGATATAGTATGGTATATTGTTTTAGATAATATAGAGTAGAGAGAGAGAGTAGATCTACTGACTTAAAATAGAGGAGGAAGAAGTACTGGAGGAACTTGTCAACCTTGGACCAGACCTTAGGAATCTCTAAGGAATAGAAAGGAACCTAAATCACTTGATCTGGCAGAGATCATTGAATAGAAGACTTTAGATGGTTGTAAAAAAAGAGGACAACCTCGGACCAAGGTACAAAATAGAGGAAGTCTTTAGGTTGGAGTCTTTAGGTGCTTCGCTATATAGAAGGGAATCTTAACTAAAAGTTCCTTTAATTTCCTCTTCTGTCCTCAGACCCTTCATCTCCACTCGCCCTGGCACTTGCCGCACGTGAACGAGCGCTCACTGCCCGCACGCCGAGCCCAGAGCCCAGATTAAAACACGTCTCTGCCTCCACTACACCCATCCCGACCCCAGCTGCCAGCCCCGAGGGCCGACACAAGCGCACCCCTATCACCACCCCGCAGAGCAGCCCCGAGCCCCGGTCCAAACGCACCACCCCGCAGACAAGCCCCGAGCAACGAACCAAGCGCACCACTCCCCAGACCAGTCCCGAGCTCAGGCATAAACGCATAACCCCCCCCTTGTTCCCCGACGGACAGGTGGAGCGCCCGGAAACCGAGGGAGGAGTGACATCACCTGCCGCCCCCTCCCCTGAGCGCTGGAGGCCCACCCCATTGCCTCCGCTGGCCAACGAGAGTCACCCTGCTCTGATTGACAGGCGCAGAAGCCTCACAGTGGGCAGCTCAGAGGAGGAGGGCGGGGCTTACACAGTTACCCTCCCACCAGCGCTTTTGTCTTCCAGTGACGAAGAAACTAGGGAGGAGCTTCGCAGAATCGGCCTGGTGACCCCACCCGCTGCCTTCGCCAGTCCTCCTCCTCTGCCTCCCCCATCCTCCCTCAGCCTGTTACCCCGGCGAGTTGGGGAAGGGGGAGGCGAGAGTGGTGCTGAATCCATTGGTAGACGAGGAGATGAGGAGGAAGGAAGTGACGAACGACACCACGACAGCTCCTCCCCCAGCTCCCTCCCTCCCTCCATTACCCTGGCTTCCCCTTCTGATCCCTCCTCCCAACAGGCCACTCACCCTTCCCCGTCCTCCCCTTCTACCTCCCCCATCGGCCTCAAGCCCCGCCTCCGCTCACCTATAGGTCGGGGTCGCTCTGCGCTTCGTGATCCGCTGCTGAAGCAGTCGTCGGACAGTGAGCTCCTCCCGTCGGCCGCGTCTGCGTCCTCCCCTACCTCCCCGCTATGCTCCTCCCCTACCGGCGGCGGCGGTCGACAGCCACGTTACCTGTTCCAGAGAAGGTCGAAGCTGTGGGGGGGCGGGGACGACCGCGAGGAGCGCCGAGGCTTTGGCCCGGACGAAACCGGGCGTCCGGCCGCGCTGGGAGGTCAAGTTTCAGGATCCACCGCGGATCTCAGCAACCGGTCAGCGTCGGCGCTGGAGCTTAGCGGCAGGGCGGGCTCTGGACTGGATCTGGCCAATCGGCTGCAGCTGCTAAACAAAGATAGTCACTCACTCGGAGAGGAGCCAAGTCCCCTCGATCCGGGCCGGAGGTCACCAGTAGGAGGCGCCAGGTACTGACAGCCAACTCCTACCCTAAATTCTGCAGTATTGCCGATTAGAGTACTACCGTTTCTGTGTGTGTCTGTGTGTGTGTGTGGTAATGGAACCTGTTGTTTGTGTTGTTCCAGATGTGTGGGCAGTGAAGACAGTAAATCGTAGTTTTTTATCTCTGGTAAACACTTCTCGTTATCGCTTATGGGGTGATTTTCATTTGTAACCGGCTGACTAATAAGCAACTCTGCAGACGACTAACACCTAATTACTAATTACAGACTCATCCGTCGTTTTAATGCAACATTGGAATGGGCCGTTTTCTAAATCCCAAATATATTTGTCCAATTACTGCTTAGCAACTGCAACAAGGCCTGTCATGCTTTGTGTTTCTCAACATGTGGCTTTAGGCCCTCTTCCGAACATCGGAATACTTTTTTAACTGCTACCCCAAAAGCCGCAGACACATCCGACTAACAAGCAGGTTAAGAGGTACCACTTCATTGGTTTTCTTTGCCTCTCCAGGTATGTTGCATGCAAACAGTGTTACGTTAGCTCTGCTGTTCTTTTGTTTCCAACCTCTGCTGGTGAGGATGGTGACCATTTGCCTAGGGAGCGATCATTTAGCAACACATCCACTGAGAACGTCATTATCATCGATGGGATAGGTAATCAATGTGTCATTCATACGGGCTGTAATGTGCTGCAGGTTGTTCTCCAGTCTGGGTGAACTCCACACCATCTCCCAGAGGGGATACGGCGCCAGCTACACGGTCCGACCGGGGAGCCGCTATCCCGTGACCCGCCGGAGCCCCTCCCCCTCTCCCTCCCCGTCCGACAGGTCAATAGGTCACGCCTCCTCCACCGCCCCCTGCTCCGAAAGGCCCGACCTGAGCTCGGGCCGCGGCCTCACTATCCTGAAGTCGTCCAGCCTCAGCCTCCCCTCGGAACCCAAGGAGGTTCGCTTCGTCATGCGCAGTGCCAGCGCGCGGACCAGGTCCCGCTCGCCCTCGCCCTCGCCACACGCCTCGCCCTGCCCGTCCCCAGTGCTGAGCGGGCCCCTGCTGGCCCTACGGCCGTGGAGGCAGCGGCCCCTCAGCCTGTGGAATAAGTACGATGTAGGCGACTGGCTGGAGAGCGTGGGCCTGGCCGAGCACCGCCAGCGCTTCCAGGAGCACGAGATCGAGGGCTCCCACCTGCCAGCTCTCACCAAGGAGGACTACGTGGAGCTGGGCGTCACCAGACTGGGGCACCGGATCAACATCGAGAGGGCCCTCCGGCAGTTGCTGGATGGTTCCACTTGACATCTCACCTTCGACCACTGACCTCTAGACATCCCGAACTGCGACCTCATAACGCCTGACCTCTGGTCAGGCACTATCTCTTTGACTAGAATATCTGAGCAGCGACTGAGTCTTTGGACCGTTTTACCAACGTGGACCTCAGCTCTTTGATCAACCCCAAGCGAACTGGAAGTCCCAATATTTGCGTCCATTAGAAGCTTTTGTCTTACTTTACATCTCAATTTAGTTTACTTTATATCACTATGGATTAAAAGCTCCCAATTAAATTTCTCTATTTTAAAATCCCTAATGAGTCATCCTGGTTGCTCTGAAGTTTTGCGTTTTTAACAACGCGCAAGAGAGCAATGTTCTTACACCAAGAAAAAAGACAAAAATGGGTTATCGAAGTCCCCGACAAATCAACTAACTGTTAACTGAAGCTATCTACGTTAGCGCACTGAGCTAATCTGGGGTCATTGATCAAAGAGCTGATCTGACAAACTGATAAATATAACGAGAAGGGTTGTTTTTCTTTGCACCATTCTGCTTCCCCAGACAAGTTCAGCCGTTATTTCGCGAGCCTAGCTGGATGATTGCGAGCAACAGGAAGTCTCCACTTTACTGAACATCGGGAGATTAGTGGAGAATATTACTCCTTCTTTTTCTTGTGATTTGTTTTTTTCTTCTGAATATCACCCATGAAGACATTTTCTGTTTTTTTTCAAGTGCGTATCATAACGCCGATCATTTAGAATTTTGCGAGTAACAGGTAATAATAACGTGATGGTGATGACTTTACAGAGTTTATAATAGTATGGATAAAACGATTTTGAGTTCCTTATGATTTGACGATGAGTTAAATTTTGGGGGTCGTTTCGGTGACCTTTGAGATTCATGATGATTTGTCAATGAGTGTGACTTTGTGCTGACGTGCCGTGTGTTTCAGGGAGAGCTGCACCTGAGCTCCAACTGGTTTCTAACCTGCTTATCGAGGGCTTACTGTACATGGTGCTATCTGTTTAAAGCCATCTGTACAGAAAAATACCTTCCCCTGCTACTCCTTCCTTTGACTAACACAACAACTCAACTTAAACCGCCCTCTTCCCTTAAATCTAGTATTCCTAAATAATCCTTCAAGTGTGGCTGTACCTGCCATAACCACCCCAGGGTGACGGTAACTTTGCCAGGACCAGGCCATATATGGAGTTTCCTCCTTGCCATATTAGGGATTTGTTTCCCTGCCATAATTGGAGTTTCCTTCAGAACATATATAGATTTTCCCAGAGTTTAAAGCGTGCCTCAAATGACGCCTGATTACGATGTGTTAGTTTACGAGTCAAGATGTGGTTCCTCCTAAATTTGTTGATAATTTAATTATAATAAAGAGCTTCGCAAGAAGCGGTCAGTACGGTTTACAAAGCTTCGCAAAAAGTTAAACTTGACATTATGGGTGAACTCACACCTAATTTAATTTTATACCACTGCACTCGAACAAAGTATTCTGCTTTGATTCATATTTTTTGGATTTAAGCCTTTTAAAACACAAAGAACCTGTATTACCGGGGTTGGTTGAGCAGCATTCAAAGACCACCATAATTCACAATTAAACAACATACCATAACAAAAAAGAAAATAATGAAGGTAATGAGGTCAATAGACATTCAAAGCTTTGTGTGAAAAAACTATCTCGATGTATTGCCCTAAAATAAAGAATTCTAATCAAGGTTTAAGGTTAAAACGTTTTGGAATGCTATTGCTAGGCCGCCTGCTCTGCTAGCTGACGCACTTTATACTTAAACTTTTCACCACATTATGCAAAATCTGTGGACACTACTTTTAAAGAACCAGTTGCTTCTTGTTCCATCTTACCCACAGAGCTTTGACCCGTGTCTCTGCAGGAAGGAAGGACGGATTTAGCCTGGCTTAGCACAGAGGGTTTAGCCTAGCTTAGCACACAGACTGGACGCGGCTCAAATCAGAAGGGAAAAAATGCACCTTACAACCACCAATTTGTCAGACTAACATGTTGTATCTTGTTAGCTAGCAGGGGTGGAACGTAACTAAGTACATTCACCGTACTGAGGTACCGTTTACTCGTTACAAGCCACATACCTCTAGGTTGTTGCACACAATAGAGTTGAATATAGTAGATTGTCCCATTTTCATTCATTACACCTTCAAACCAGCACAATAAACAAGGTACAACAAGTAAACAAGACCTTGGAAGTCCCTGCAAGGTATGTTTATTCACTCAGAAGCTCAGTTAAAAGCAAGATAAGTTACTTTACTTTTATATCTTGCTTTCCGTCACATTGCTAAAGCTGAACTAAATAAACCACCTGACAAGTTCAATTCCCGCCTCTCAAAGCACAATCAACGCTCCAGTGCCTGTTTCCACAGCAACAAACCTACTTTATCAAGCGTTTTAGTCCTGACTGAAGTACCTGCATTCAACATGAAGCCTAATCACGACTCCCAAAGTTGTAGAAATTCACGCGCCCCTTTTATGTGAAAAGTTATTATCTCACAGAGGTATAGAGGGTATAGTCTTTGTACATCACATTACAGTAGACTTTATATTTACTTTATATAATATATATTATGGTTGAATAATGTAGCTATAGTGTAATATATAAAGTATAATAGACAATAAGATGTATACAGTAATATTTTGGTAGACCGTAGTCTATTAGGGCTTTAGTGTGATATTCAGCCTTTGTAATCAGCCACACATCAGCTGTTTAACCCTCACATTTAGAGAGTAACTTAATCACCTTCTAAATACACTCGTGTGAGATCATTAATGTCAACGGTGACTTCAACATATCATTAATTCAAACTAATATGTTGCAGGCATAGTTATTCCCGTTTGGTCCAATCTGAGAGACACATTCCTCTTTGATTCTACTTATGTTAAGCTTTTACCAGTTGAGAAGTATCAAAGGTTATAAATAACTAAAACTGCCTTTGTTAGTCTTGTGGTACCTTACTACACTTTATAACCTCGTTGCTGGAGCTTAAGGCTTTTAAAAAAAAGTCATCATACCCTCAGATGGGTGAACCCTGGTTACTTTCACAACCTAACAGCATCTGGCCGACATCCGTCGGGTCTCAGGCGGTTCAAAGTTTTTGTATCTTCTCTGAATAGAAATATATTATTGTGACAATCAATTTGTACTCCGTATGAACAATTGTGAAGAAAATTATATGAAACTTTCACATCGCAAACGTTTGGCCATGCTTGGCCTTTTTTTGGCTATTCTATTTTTTTTTTTATGCTTCAAAGATCACATTTGCCGAGTTCAGCACATCGCAATTGTCGCAAAGAATTGCAAAAAATCTTCAAACATTGTAAAAACGTGCATACTGGAAGCATCCCAATGCCTTCAGCTGCTGACGTGACCTTCAATGCCAATACAAATAGAACGTAGCTGTTTACGCTGAATGAGTATCACATATTAACCGTATGTAGTATAAATTATAACGGACTATGGTCTACCGTGCATAGTCCTCCACCCACAGTGAGTCAGCGATGGAGATGTCATGTGAGCTCCTGACTACTGACCTCAGCTTCCATTATAGCCCAAGCAGACACACAAGCTTGTTTGTTTATTGAAGGATTTCTCAGCCAATCAGAAACCTGCCGCGAGCAAAGCTGAAGTCTGTGGTGTTCCTCCGTTGAAAAAAGTAGTTCCTTCCTTTCTCCAAGTCTATCTTAGATATTAATAGTTAACATCATTCAAAAAGAAATAACATAAATTGATCTTTTGTATATATCACTCCTTTGAAGTGATATAAGCATCTAACAGTGAAAACGTTTACATGCACACTAATATTTCACTATTATTACAAAAATGTTGTGATACAGCAGTCTGTTAGGATACTCTGAATTAATATGTGTGGGATACGTCGAAATTAATTGTAGGACGTAAGCTATGGAGGAATATTCATTTTAATGAGCTATAATTTATGGCACAAAACAAAATAATTCTGTGCACGTAAACGTAGTCATTGACAGCAGCCACTCTGTAACACAAGAAATTTTACTTTAGATGCTTAAAGTATATTTTCATGCTTCAGTTGGATTATAAACAAAAAGCTGTATTAAAAGAGGTTGTGTCTCGATTTCAAAAATCTACTGTTAGCCTCGTGAAACGGCCAAAAAATACAGCAAAGAACCAAAATGGCTGCTGCTGCCATCTGATATTGTTTACCATGACAACGCCTCAACTCCCTGCTGGTTGGCTGAGAATCCTGGCTTTCTTACCTGCGTGTGAAACCTTCCTCTTTCCTGATATTCACCTGGTTATAATGGTTTAATGGTTACCCTCCTCCTCCTCTTCCCTAGCTTCCTCTTTTTAGAGTATGTTTGTAGTTTCTTCTGGAGTGAGTGGTGTGTGTGCACTTGTAGTTTATTTTCTTCCCTTTTCTAAAAACTAAGAGCACACAAACGACAACCGATGGGCTCTGGAACGCAACAGATTGTAATCTTTATAATAAACTGTCATTTATTACAAAGTTAACAATTTCCTTTCCCGTTTGGTTCTTTTGCATTCAGTGTTTTTTGTCTGAAGTGATGTTGTTAGATAACACCTTGTTTACATGTTTATACATAACATTTTGCAAACATTTCTAATACAAACAGTAAATATGTTAAAAATGTAAAAAACAGAGGATTCAACAGGGACACTAATGCTGCATTCGCACTAAAAGTGAAGCGTATTTTCACTAACGCTTAACGCTTTACTCGCGCAAGTAGCTTCATTAGCGCCTTAAAGGGGGCGTGGCTTATCTCACTTTTTTGCATCTTTTGTGCCGCCCGGTAAAAGTTTGCCTCATTCGCGACCAGACACGTGTGTGCATTGGCTTTGCATTGAATGTACTCGCGCAAATAATTTGCTTCGTTTTAGTGTGAACGCACAATTAGGCACAAGCTGTGATTATCTAATTACAAACATATATCACATGCAATGCAGGTTGTTACTGTTCTCTTGGCCTTTTTTTGGAACATGTGTAAATATACCCCCCCCCCCCACCCCCCTGCTTTTTAAAAGTCTTTATTTACCAATTGCACTCGTACAATTTCATAAACTGTCGACAAACAGCAAAAGTATTTAAACAAACATGGCGAACACAGATAATGAAATATAGGCATAGACGTGACGTTAAATAACACAGCATGGTACGTGAGAACCAGTGTTTTGAACTGGATGAGGCCGCCACTGGTAACCAGTGAAGAGAGGAGGAGTGGAGTAGAGTGGGAGAACTTAGGAAGGTTGAAGACCAGTGGAGCTGCTGCATTCTGGATGAGCTGCAGAGGTGGAATGGAGCAGGGAGACCTGCCAGGAGAGAGTTACAATAGTCCAGGAGATGACAAGAGCCCGAATCAGTACCTGCGCCTTCTTCTGAGTGAGAAGGGGTCGTGAGATTGCGCTGGAAGCAGTAAAGAGGACTCCCAGGTGTAAATGTTAAGCATTACTGTATGCTTAACCGAAAAAGATAAATGTGCACTTAGCAAACCAGAGCAGGAATCTGATTGGTTGTTAATCTCCTCCCCCTCTGGGCTCTCCCATTGGCCGGTGGACTCCTGACCTGTGACTGCTTCATGCAGGATCAACACACCTCAGTGTGCAGGCTGAACACCAGAACAGGTAGGCTACCTAAATACAGAGACATGGCACTCAGTATAGGCATTCAATATAATTAATTCAAACGTCAGTGTTTGACTTTCAGATCCGACGGTTTCTGCATTAACATTACTGCTGCATTAATGTCACATTTTCCTGCTGTCTTTATGTATACATCTGCATGTAACTTTATGAAATGTGATTCATAAAGTGAATCTTGGGTAGAGTTTTGAAGTCGGGGTCATACGATCATCTTGTTATATCGCATAAATTCCTCAACTGCTTCTTGTTGTTGCAGCTCGACATGACGTCCATGCCAGATCTGATCAGGAAGAAGAGAGACGGAGGAGCGCTGAGTGAAGAGGAGATCCGCACCTTTATCCGCTGCGTCACAGACAGAACTATCGAGGAATGTCAGACAGGTACGACAGGTTCCGTCTCGCAGTCCAACACCTCACCAGGCAGTGACTCACCTCTTGTTCTCCACTCAGGGGCCATGCTGATGGCCATCTGGCAGAAGGGAATGGTCCAAGAGGAGATCAAAACCCTGACCAGGGAGATTATGTCATCGGGGGAAGTGATGTCCTGGCCGGAGGAGTGGGCAGGGCTGGTGGTGGACAAACACTCGACAGGTGGAGTTGGAGATAAAGTCAGTCTGGTGTTAGCACCCGCGCTAGCCGCCTGTGGCTGCAAGGTACGCCTTCCCCGTCACGCCCGTGCATCTACTCGTCTATCATGTTGTGACCCTGGTGCCTGTGTGTTCCTCAGGTGCCTATGATCAGTGGGCGGGGCTTGGGTCACACAGGAGGGACTCTGGATAAGCTGGAATCGATTCCAGGATTCAATGTCCGCCAGTCAACTGCTCAGGTGCAAGAAAACACACCGTGTAGAAATAATTCAAAGTTCCCCGGCATCGTGCTTACTGGTGGAATGTTAAATGTGCCGGCTATGCAGATCCAGGAGATCCTGCGCTCGGTGGGCTGTTGCATTGTGGGTCAGACAGAGTTGTTGGTTCCTGCAGATCGAATCCTGTATGCACGGCGGGACGTCACCAGCACCGTGGACAGCCCGCCCCTGATTGCTGGTACTATGGAGTAAATACATATATATATACTGTCTGTATATACTGTCTGTCTTTATTCATTTATCAACACTTATATACTTACTGTCTTTTACGTTTGTTTCTGTTTATGTCTTTTCATGTCTTTCTTTTGTTTATTCATTGCATAATGTTTTATTCATTTTAATGACAGCTCGAGTCCTTTAGAAGAAAACCACAATAACAATTCTACCGGAGCCGCTCTGCTGACATGAACATGAACCGAGCCGTTTGTGTTTGTTCAGGCTCCATCATCTCAAAGAAAGGAGCCGAATCGCTCTACGCTCTGGTTCTGGATGTGAAGTTTGGACGAGCTGCTCTGTATAAAGACATGGACAGTGCCAGAGAACTAGCACAGTTATTAGTAAGTACTACTAATATATAGTAATGTACACGCAACATACGTGAATATGATGCCACATGTAGATTGTGTTCAACATCAATATAAAATATAATAATGTCATTTCATGGTTTTCATTATCAAAAAGTCCCAAAAAATATGCATGTAAAAGTACATCAACAGTTTAAATAATCTTTTATCTCCGACGTGAAAAAGGAAAACTAATATATTCACTTAGATTGAAGACAAGAATAACAGCACATATTTGAGAATGTTTCTATGTTTGTAATAATAATGTTAATGATATCTATATATGATATATAATGTGTAAGGTGGGTGTAGGGACGGACCTTGGCATGCGTACAGCCGCCGTCCTCAGCCGGATGGACACTGTGATTGGTCGATGTGTGGGCAACAGTCTGGAGGTGATGGAGTCCCTGGAGACGCTAAAGGGGAAAGGACCCGCGGACCTAATGGAACTGGTCACCGCTCTGGGTAAAGACCGCCTCTTTGTCCCCTGAAGTATTGGTGGAGGTCTAAATGAATAAAAATAAAAATACATATATTTATATTATATTATATTTACACACATTATATATATATAAGAGGTTTATTTCTATTTATTTAATTTCGGGAGATATGCTATTTATATTTAAAATGTATGTTTATTTAATAATATACATTTGTTATATCTAACCATCAAAACTGTACAAACGTTTCTATTTTTGGGTGAAAGGAAACAGTATCTGGTAAATTACCGGATAGAATCGGTTCAGAATGTTGGTTCAATCATTGGTACTCAATTAATACATCTTATAATTGTGATGGATTCGGCCCAAAATCAGCTTTTCTGTTTTAAGAGGAAATGTTTTGTTTTCATTCAAATTGTCAAGAGAAATAAACCTGTGTTAAGTCTTGCTGCTGCTTTGTAGGCGGCATCTTGCTGCAGATGACTGACATGGCGTCCAACGAATTGGAGGGCAGAAGAAAAATTTTTGACGCTGTGATTGGTGGAGCTGCGCTCGGCAAGTTCCAGGCCATGATGGAGGCTCAGGGCGTGGCCAAAGAAACAACTCTAAAGCTGTGCTCCGCCCACGGGGATTACCACAGCGTCCTGAAGAGGTCCCAGCATCAGATGGAGCTGGAGACGCTATCAGATGGTAAATATGTACAGAAAAGAAAGATATTTACTAACTTATTTGTTCATTTACTTAGTAACATATATTTTTGCATGCTTTATTTGCTTTATATGAAGTTATAAAGTTTCATCTTAATGTGTACTTTAAATCTGTTGTCTTTTCGGGTTCCTGCAGGGGTCGTCGTGGATGTCTGCGGTTTGACGTTGGCTGAAATTCTTAATAAATTGGGAGCGGGGCGATCAAGAGCAGAAGGACTTATCAATCACAGCGTAGGGGCGGAGCTACTGGTGTCGCTGGGTCAGAGGGTCAGGAAAGGTGATAGATGATGATATGGACGATTCCGGGTTCGTTAGAATCACCATGGTGTGTACTGACTTGTGTATACTTTCAGGCGAGTTCTGGCTGCGGCTCCACTACGAGGCTCCGGCTCCGAGTGCAGAACAGATCAGTCACCTGCAGGGCGCTCTGGTTGTGGAAGAACGTGGAAACTATGTAGTGGAGGATTTGGTGATCAATGTGCTGCTGCCTAAATGACACGCCTTAATACTTTTGTTCCATCTTTCGATTCTCCCTCGTTATGAAAATAAAAACATTTCGCATACTTTTTTTTCAATGGGTTCTCCATTTCAAAAAGCCAGATGAGAAAGCTTCTCAAGTCCACATACCGACACACATTCACAAAAATACAAAAGAAATACAAAATGTCATGGGGTCAATTCACATTAGACACTGACTCATTTGGACATGCTGGTTTTTTAGGTGGTATATTTATCGTTTTTTAACACATCAGTTCTTATGTCAGGATGGCCGAGTGGTCTAAGGCGCCAGACTTAAGTTTCGACTCTGTTCTCAGCAAAAAAGACTTCTGGACTCCAATTGGAGGCGTGGGTTCAAATCCCACTTCTGACATGTCAAACTACTTTTATGATTCACTCTGGACACTGACTGATTTGGACATGCTGGTTTTTAGATGGTATATTTATCGTTTTTTAATACATCAGTTCAAATGTCAGGATGGCCGAGTGGTCTAAGGCGCCAGACTTAAGTTTCGACTCTGTTCTCAGCAAACAAGACTTCTGGTCTCCAATTGGAGGCGTGGGTTCAAATCCCACTTCTGACA
Source organism: Pungitius pungitius (assembly GCF_949316345.1). NCBI lineage: Eukaryota > Metazoa > Chordata > Actinopteri > Perciformes > Gasterosteidae > Pungitius > Pungitius pungitius. The sequence continues at coordinate 788,132 of NC_084901.1, forward strand.
TGTCAAACTACTTTTATGATTCACTCTGGACACTGACTCATTTGGACATGCTGGTTTTTAGATGGTATATTTATCGTTTTTTAATACATCAGTTCAAATGTCAGGATGGCCGAGTGGTCTAAGGCGCCAGACTTAAGTTTCGACTCTGTTCTCAGCAAACAAGACTTCTGGTCTCCAATTGGAGGCGTGGGTTCAAATCCCACTTCTGACATGTCAAACTACTTTTATGATTCACTGTGGACACTGACTCATTTGGACATGCTGGTTTTTAGATGGTATATTTATCGTTTTTTAATACATCAGTTCAAATGTCAGGATGGCCGAGTGGTCTAAGGCGCCAGACTTAAGTTTCGACTCTGTTCTCAGCAAAAAAGACTTCTGGTCTCCAATTGGAGGCGTGGGTTCAAATCCCACTTCTGACAAGTCAAACTACTTTTATGATTCACTCTGGACACTGACTCATTTGGACATGCTGCTTTTTAGATGGTATATTTATCGTTTTTTAACACTGCAGTGCTAATGTCAGGATGGCCGAGTGGTCTAAGGCGCCAGACTCAAGGTTGGAAACCTTTCTCAGGAAAGAGGCTTCTGGTCTCCGATTGGAGGCGTGGGTTCAAATCCCACTTCTGACATGTCAAACTACTTTTATGATTCACTCTGGACACTGACTCATTTGGACATGCTGCTTTTTTAGGTGGTATATTCATCGTTTTTCAACACTGCAATGCTAAAGTCAGGATGGCCGAGTGGTCTAAGGCGCCAGACTCAAGGTTGGAAACCTTTCTCAGGAAAGAGGCTTCTGGTCTCCGATTGGAGGCGTGGGTTCAAATCCCACTTCTGACATGTCAAACTACTTTTATGATTCACTCTGGACACTGACTCATTTGGACATGCTGCTTTTTTAGGTGGTATATTCATCGTTTTTTAACACTGCAGTGCTAATGTCAGGATGGCCGAGTGGTCTAAGGCGCCAGACTCAAGGTTGGAAACCTTTCTCAGGGAAGAGGCTTCTGGTCTCCAATTGGAGGCGTGCGTTCAAATCCCACTTCTGACATGTCAAACTACTTTTATGATTCACTCTGGACACTGACTCATTTGGACATGCTGGTTTTTAGATGGTATATTTATCGTTTTTTAATACATCAGTTCAAATGTCAGGATGGCCGAGTGGTCTAAGGCGCCAGACTTAAGTTTCGACTCTGTTCTCAGCAAAAAAGACTTCTGGTCTCCAATTGGAGGCGTGGGTTCAAATCCCACTTCTGACATGTCAAACTACTTTTATGATTCACTCTGGACACTGACTCATTTGGACATGCTGCTTTTTTAGGTGGTATATTCATCGTTTTTTAACACTGCAGTGCTAATGTCAGGATGGCCGAGTGGTCTAAGGCGCCAGACTCAAGGTTGGAAACCTTTCTCAGGGAAGAGGCTTCTGGTCTCCGATTGGAGGCGTGGGTTCAAATCCCACTTCTGACATGTCAAACTACTTTTATGATTCACTCTGGACACTGACTCATTTGGACATGCTGCTTTTTTAGGTGGTATATTCATCGTTTTTTAACACTGCAGTGCTAATGTCAGGATGGCCGAGTGGTCTAAGGCGCCAGACTCAAGGTTGGAAACCTTTCTCAGGAAAGAGGCTTCTGGTCTCTCCGATTGCAGGCGTGGGTTCAAATCCCACTTCTGACATGTCAAACTACTTTTATGATTCACTCTGGACACTGACTCATTTGGACATGTTAGTTTTTAGATGGTATATTCATCGTTTTTTAACACTGCAGTGCTAATGTCAGGATGGCCGAGTGGTCTAAGGCGCCAGACTCAAGGTTGGAAACCTTTCTCAGGAAAGAGGCTTCTGGTCTCTCCGATTGCAGGCGTGGGTTCAAATCCCACTTCTGACATGTCAAACTACTTTTATGATTCACTCTGGACACTGACTCATTTGGACATGCTGGTTTTTAGATGGTATATTTATCGTTTTTTAATACATTAGTTCAAATGTCAGGATGGCCGAGTGGTCTAAGGCGCCAGACTTAAGCTTCGACTCTGTTCTCAGCAAACAAGACTTCTGGTCTCCAATTGGAGGCGTGGGTTCAAATCCCACTTCTGACAAGTCAAACTACTTTTATGATTCACTCTGGACACTGACTCATTTGGACATGCTGCTTTTTAGATGGTATATTTATCGTTTTTTAACACTGCAGTGCTAATGTCAGGATGGCCGAGTGGTCTAAGGCGCCAGACTCAAGGTTGGAAACCTTTCTCAGGGAAGAGGCTTCTGGTCTCTCCTATTGGAGGCGTGGGTTCAAATCCCTCTTCTGACATGTCAAACTACTTTTATGATTCACTGTGGACACTCACTCATTTGGACATGCTGCTTTTTAGATGGTATATTTATCGTTTTTTAATACATCAGTTCAAATGTCAGGATGGCCGAGTGGTCTAAGGCGCCAGACTTAAGTTTCGACTCTGTTCTCAGCAAAAAAGACTTCTGGTCTCCAATTGGAGGCGTGGGTTCAAATCCCACTTCTGACATGTCAAACTACTTTTATGATTCACTCTGGACACTGACTCATTCAGACATGCTGCTTTTTTAGGTGGTATATTCATCGTTTTTCAACACTGCACTGCTAAAGTCAGGATGGCCGAGTGGTCTAAGGCGCCAGACTCAAGGTTGGAAACCTTTCTCAGGAAAGAGGCTTCTGGTCTCCGATTGGAGGCGTGGGTTCAAATCCCACTTCTGACATGTCAAACTACTTTTATGATTCACTCTGGACACTGACTCATTTGGACATGTTAGTTTTTAGATGGTATATTCATCGTTTTTTAACACTGCAGTGCTAATGTCAGGATGGCCGAGTGGTCTAAGGCGCCAGACTCAAGGTTGGAAACCTTTCTCAGGAAAGAGGCTTCTGGTCTCTCCGATTGCAGGCGTGGGTTCAAATCCCACTTCTGACATGTCAAACTACTTTTATGATTCACTCTGGACACTGACTCATTTGGACATGCTGGTTTTTAGATGGTATATTTATCGTTTTTTAATACATTAGTTCAAATGTCAGGATGGCCGAGTGGTCTAAGGCGCCAGACTTAAGCTTCGACTCTGTTCTCAGCAAACAAGACTTCTGGTCTCCAATTGGAGGCGTGGGTTCAAATCCCACTTCTGACAAGTCAAACTACTTTTATGATTCACTCTGGACACTGACTCATTTGGACATGCTGCTTTTTAGATGGTATATTTATCGTTTTTTAACACTGCAGTGCTAATGTCAGGATGGCCGAGTGGTCTAAGGCGCCAGACTCAAGGTTGGAAACCTTTCTCAGGGAAGAGGCTTCTGGTCTCTCCTATTGGAGGCGTGGGTTCAAATCCCTCTTCTGACATGTCAAACTACTTTTATGATTCACTGTGGACACTCACTCATTTGGACATGCTGCTTTTTAGATGGTATATTTATCGTTTTTTAATACATCAGTTCAAATGTCAGGATGGCCGAGTTGTCTAAGGCGCCAGACTTAAGTTTCGACTCTGTTCTCAGCAAAAAAGACTTCTGGTCTCCAATTGGAGGCGTGGGTTCAAATCCCACTTCTGACATGTCAAACTACTTTTATGATTCACTCTGGACACTGACTCATTCAGACATGCTGCTTTTTTAGGTGGTATATTCATCGTTTTTCAACACTGCACTGCTAAAGTCAGGATGGCCGAGTGGTCTAAGGCGCCAGACTCAAGGTTGGAAACCTTTCTCAGGAAAGAGGCTTCTGGTCTCCGATTGGAGGCGTGGGTTCAAATCCCACTTCTGACATGTCAAACTACTTTTATGATTCACTCTGGACACTGACTCATTTGGACATGCTGCTTTTTTAGGTGGTATATTCATCGTTTTTCAACACTGCACTGCTAAAGTCAGGATGGCCGAGTGGTCTAAGGCGCCAGACTCAAGGTTGGAAACCTTTCTCAGGAAAGAGGCTTCTGGTCTCCGATTGGAGGCGTGGGTTCAAATCCCACTTCTGACATGTCAAACTACTTTTATGATTCACTCTGGACACTGACTCATTTGGACATGCTGCTTTTTTAGGTGGTATATTCATCGTTTTTTAACACTGCAGTGCTAATGTCAGGATGGCCGAGTGGTCTAAGGCGCCAGACTCAAGGTTGGAAACCTTTCTCAGGAAAGAGGCTTCTGGTCTCTCCGATTGCAGGCGTGGGTTCAAATCCCACTTCTGACATGTCAAACTACTTTTATGATTCACTCTGGACACTGACTCATTTGGACATGCTGGTTTTTAGATGGTATATTTATCGTTTTTTAATACATCAGTTCAAATGTCAGGATGGCCGAGTGGTCTAAGGCGCCAGACTCAAGGTTGGAAACCTTTCTCAGGAAAGAGGCTTCATGGCCTCTCCGATTGCAGGCGTCGGTTCAAATCCCACTTCTGACATGTCAAACTACTTTTATGATTCACTCTGGACACTGACTCATTTGGACATGCTGGTTTTTAGATGGTATATTTATCGTTTTTTAATACATCAGTTCAAATGTCAGGATGGCCGAGTGGTCTAAGGCGCCAGACTTAAGTTTCGACTCTGTTCTCAGCAAAAAAGACTTCTGGTCTTCAATTGGAGGCGTGGGTTCAAATCCCACTTCTGACATGTCAAACTACTTTTATGATTCACTCTGGACACTGACTCATTTGGACATGCTGGTTTTTAGATGGTATATTTATCGTTTTTTAATACATTAGTTCAAATGTCAGGATGGCCGAGTGGTCTAAGGCGCCAGACTTAAGCTTCGACTCTGTTCTCAGCAAACAAGACTTCTGGTCTCCAATTGGAGGCGTGGGTTCAAATCCCACTTCTGACAAGTCAAACTACTTTTATGATTCACTCTGGACACTGACTCATTTGGACATGCTGCTTTTTAGATGGTATATTCATCGTTTTTTAACACTGCAGTGCTAATTTCAGGATGGCCGAGTGGTCTAAGGCGCCAGACTTAAGGTTGGAAACCTTTCTCAGGGAAGAGGCTTCTGGTCTCCGATTGGAGGCGTGGGTTCAAATCCCACTTCTGACATGTCAAACTACTTTTATGATTCACTCTGGACACTGACTCATTTGGACATGCTGCTTTTTTAGGTGGTATATTCATCGTTTTTCAACACTGCACTGCTAATGTCAGGATGGCCGAGTGGTCTAAGGCGCCAGACTCAAGGTTGGAAACCTTTCTCAGGAAAGAGGCTTCTGGTCTCTCCGATTGCAGGCGTGGGTTCAAATCCCACTTCTGACATGTCAAACTACTTTTATGATTCACTCTGGACACTGACTCATTTGGACATGCTGCTTTTTTAGGTGGTATATTCATCGTTTTTTAACACTGCAGTGCTAATGTCAGGATGGCCGAGTGGTCTAAGGCGCCAGACTCAAGGTTGGAAACCTTTATCAGGAAAGAGGCTTCTGGTCTCTCCTATTGGAGGCGTGGGTTCAAATCCCTCTTCTGACATGTCAAACTACTTTTATGATTCACTGTGGACACTGACTCATTTGGACATGCTGCTTTTTAGATGGTATATTTATCGTTTTTTAATACATCAGTTCAAATGTCAGGATGGCCGAGTGGTCTAAGGCGCCAGACTTAAGTTTCGACTCTGTTCTCAGCAAAAAAGACTTCTGGTCTCCAATTTGAGGCGTGGGTTCAAATCCCACTTCTGACATGTCAAACTACTTTTATGATTCACTCTGGACACTGACTCATTTGGACATGCTGGTTTTTAGATGGTATATTTATCGTTTTTTAATACATCAGTTCAAATGTCAGGATGGCCGAGTGGTCTAAGGCGCCAGACTTAAGTTTCGACTCTGTTCTCAGCAAAAAAGACTTCTGGTCTCCAATTGGAGGCGTGGGTTCAAATCCCACTTCTGACATGTCAAACTACTTTTATGATTCACTCTGGACACTGACTCATTTGGACATGCTGCTTTTTTAGGTGGTATATTCATCGTTTTTTAACACTGCAGTGCTAATGTCAGGATGGCCGAGTGGTCTAAGGCGCCAGACTCAAGGTTGGAAACCTTTCTCAGGAAAGAGGCTTCTGGTCTCTCCGATTGCAGGCGTGGGTTCAAATCCCACTTCTGACATGTCAAACTACTTTTATGATTCACTCTGGACACTGACTCATTTGGACATGCTGGTTTTTAGATGGTATAATTATCGTTTTTTAATACATTATTTCAAATGTCAGGATGGCCGAGTGGTCTAAGGCGCCAGACTCAAGCTTCGACTCTGTTCTCAGCAAACAAGACTTCTGGTCTCCAATTGGAGGCGTGGGTTCAAATCCCACTTCTGACAAGTCAAACTACTTTTATGATTCACTCTGGACACTGACTCATTTGGACATGCTGCTTTTTAGATGGTATATTTATCGTTTTTTAACACTGCAGTGCTAATGTCAGGATGGCCGAGTGGTCTAAGGCGCCAGACTCAAGGTTGGAAACCTTTCTCAGGGAAGAGGCTTCTGGTCTCTCCTATTGGAGGCGTGGGTTCAAATCCCTCTTCTGACATGTCAAACTACTTTTATGATTCACTGTGGACACTCACTCATTTGGACATGCTGCTTTTTAGATGGTATATTTATCGTTTTTTAATACATCAGTTCAAATGTCAGGATGGCCGAGTGGTCTAAGGCGCCAGACTTAAGTTTCGACTCTGTTCTCAGCAAAAAAGACTTCTGGTCTCCAATTGGAGGCGTGGGTTCAAATCCCACTTCTGACATGTCAAACTACTTTTATGATTCACTCTGGACACTGACTCATTCAGACATGCTGCTTTTTTAGGTGGTATATTCATCGTTTTTCAACACTGCACTGCTAAAGTCAGGATGGCCGAGTGGTCTAAGGCGCCAGACTCAAGGTTGGAAACCTTTCTCAGGAAAGAGGCTTCTGGTCTCCGATTGGAGGCGTGGGTTCAAATCCCACTTCTGACATGTCAAACTACTTTTATGATTCACTCTGGACACTGACTCATTTGGACATGCTGCTTTTTTAGGTGGTATATTCATCGTTTTTCAACACTGCACTGCTAAAGTCAGGATGGCCGAGTGGTCTAAGGCGCCAGACTCAAGGTTGGAAACATTTCTCAGGAAAGAGGCTTCTGGTCTCCGATTGGAGGCGTGGGTTCAAATCCCACTTCTGACATGTCAAACTACTTTTATGATTCACTCTGGACACTGACTCATTTGGACATGCTGCTTTTTTAGGTGGTATATTCATCGTTTTTTAACACTGCAGTGCTAATGTCAGGATGGCCGAGTGGTCTAAGGCGCCAGACTCAAGGTTGGAAACCTTTCTCAGGAAAGAGGCTTCTGGTCTCTCCGATTGCAGGCGTGGGTTCAAATCCCACTTCTGACATGTCAAACTACTTTTATGATTCACTCTGGACACTGACTCATTTGGACATGTTAGTTTTTAGATGGTATATTCATCGTTTTTTAACACTGCAGTGCTAATGTCAGGATGGCCGAGTGGTCTAAGGCGCCAGACTCAAGGTTGGAAACCTTTCTCAGGAAAGAGGCTTCTGGTCTCTCCGATTGCAGGCGTGGGTTCAAATCCCACTTCTGACATGTCAAACTACTTTTATGATTCACTCTGGACACTGACTCATTTGGACATGCTGGTTTTTAGATGGTATATTTATCGTTTTTTAATACATTAGTTCAAATGTCAGGATGGCCGAGTGGTCTAAGGCGCCAGACTTAAGCTTCGACTCTGTTCTCAGCAAACAAGACTTCTGGTCTCCAATTGGAGGCGTGGGTTCAAATCCCACTTCTGACAAGTCAAACTACTTTTATGATTCACTCTGGACACTGACTCATTTGGACATGCTGCTTTTTAGATGGTATATTTATCGTTTTTTAACACTGCAGTGCTAATGTCAGGATGGCCGAGTGGTCTAAGGCGCCAGACTCAAGGTTGGAAACCTTTCTCAGGGAAGAGGCTTCTGGTCTCTCCTATTGGAGGCGTGGGTTCAAATCCCTCTTCTGACATGTCAAACTACTTTTATGATTCACTGTGGACACTCACTCATTTGGACATGCTGCTTTTTAGATGGTATATTTATCGTTTTTTAATACATCAGTTCAAATGTCAGGATGGCCGAGTGGTCTAAGGCGCCAGACTTAAGTTTCGACTCTGTTCTCAGCAAAAAAGACTTCTGGTCTCCAATTGGAGGCGTGGGTTCAAATCCCACTTCTGACATGTCAAACTACTTTTATGATTCACTCTGGACACTGACTCATTCAGACATGCTGCTTTTTTAGGTGGTATATTCATCGTTTTTCAACACTGCACTGCTAAAGTCAGGATGGCCGAGTGGTCTAAGGCGCCAGACTCAAGGTTGGAAACCTTTCTCAGGAAAGAGGCTTCTGGTCTCCGATTGGAGGCGTGGGTTCAAATCCCACTTCTGACATGTCAAACTACTTTTATGATTCACTCTGGACACTGACTCATTTGGACATGTTAGTTTTTAGATGGTATATTCATCGTTTTTTAACACTGCAGTGCTAATGTCAGGATGGCCGAGTGGTCTAAGGCGCCAGACTCAAGGTTGGAAACCTTTCTCAGGAAAGAGGCTTCTGGTCTCTCCGATTGCAGGCGTGGGTTCAAATCCCACTTCTGACATGTCAAACTACTTTTATGATTCACTCTGGACACTGACTCATTTGGACATGCTGGTTTTTAGATGGTATATTTATCGTTTTTTAATACATTAGTTCAAATGTCAGGATGGCCGAGTGGTCTAAGGCGCCAGACTTAAGCTTCGACTCTGTTCTCAGCAAACAAGACTTCTGGTCTCCAATTGGAGGCGTGGGTTCAAATCCCACTTCTGACAAGTCAAACTACTTTTATGATTCACTCTGGACACTGACTCATTTGGACATGCTGCTTTTTAGATGGTATATTTATCGTTTTTTAACACTGCAGTGCTAATGTCAGGATGGCCGAGTGGTCTAAGGCGCCAGACTCAAGGTTGGAAACCTTTCTCAGGGAAGAGGCTTCTGGTCTCTCCTATTGGAGGCGTGGGTTCAAATCCCTCTTCTGACATGTCAAACTACTTTTATGATTCACTGTGGACACTCACTCATTTGGACATGCTGCTTTTTAGATGGTATATTTATCGTTTTTTAATACATCAGTTCAAATGTCAGGATGGCCGAGTTGTCTAAGGCGCCAGACTTAAGTTTCGACTCTGTTCTCAGCAAAAAAGACTTCTGGTCTCCAATTGGAGGCGTGGGTTCAAATCCCACTTCTGACATGTCAAACTACTTTTATGATTCACTCTGGACACTGACTCATTCAGACATGCTGCTTTTTTAGGTGGTATATTCATCGTTTTTCAACACTGCACTGCTAAAGTCAGGATGGCCGAGTGGTCTAAGGCGCCAGACTCAAGGTTGGAAACCTTTCTCAGGAAAGAGGCTTCTGGTCTCCGATTGGAGGCGTGGGTTCAAATCCCACTTCTGACATGTCAAACTACTTTTATGATTCACTCTGGACACTGACTCATTTGGACATGCTGCTTTTTTAGGTGGTATATTCATCGTTTTTCAACACTGCACTGCTAAAGTCAGGATGGCCGAGTGGTCTAAGGCGCCAGACTCAAGGTTGGAAACCTTTCTCAGGAAAGAGGCTTCTGGTCTCCGATTGGAGGCGTGGGTTCAAATCCCACTTCTGACATGTCAAACTACTTTTATGATTCACTCTGGACACTGACTCATTTGGACATGCTGCTTTTTTAGGTGGTATATTCATCGTTTTTTAACACTGCAGTGCTAATGTCAGGATGGCCGAGTGGTCTAAGGCGCCAGACTCAAGGTTGGAAACCTTTCTCAGGAAAGAGGCTTCTGGTCTCTCCGATTGCAGGCGTGGGTTCAAATCCCACTTCTGACATGTCAAACTACTTTTATGATTCACTCTGGACACTGACTCATTTGGACATGCTGGTTTTTAGATGGTATATTTATCGTTTTTTAATACATCAGTTCAAATGTCAGGATGGCCGAGTGGTCTAAGGCGCCAGACTCAAGGTTGGAAACCTTTCTCAGGAAAGAGGCTTCATGGCCTCTCCGATTGCAGGCGTCGGTTCAAATCCCACTTCTGACATGTCAAACTACTTTTATGATTCACTCTGGACACTGACTCATTTGGACATGCTGGTTTTTAGATGGTATATTTATCGTTTTTTAATACATCAGTTCAAATGTCAGGATGGCCGAGTGGTCTAAGGCGCCAGACTTAAGTTTCGACTCTGTTCTCAGCAAAAAAGACTTCTGGTCTTCAATTGGAGGCGTGGGTTCAAATCCCACTTCTGACATGTCAAACTACTTTTATGATTCACTCTGGACACTGACTCATTTGGACATGCTGGTTTTTAGATGGTATATTTATCGTTTTTTAATACATTAGTTCAAATGTCAGGATGGCCGAGTGGTCTAAGGCGCCAGACTTAAGCTTCGACTCTGTTCTCAGCAAACAAGACTTCTGGTCTCCAATTGGAGGCGTGGGTTCAAATCCCACTTCTGACAAGTCAAACTACTTTTATGATTCACTCTGGACACTGACTCATTTGGACATGCTGCTTTTTAGATGGTATATTCATCGTTTTTTAACACTGCAGTGCTAATTTCAGGATGGCCGAGTGGTCTAAGGCGCCAGACTTAAGGTTGGAAACCTTTCTCAGGGAAGAGGCTTCTGGTCTCCGATTGGAGGCGTGGGTTCAAATCCCACTTCTGACATGTCAAACTACTTTTATGATTCACTCTGGACACTGACTCATTTGGACATGCTGCTTTTTTAGGTGGTATATTCATCGTTTTTCAACACTGCACTGCTAATGTCAGGATGGCCGAGTGGTCTAAGGCGCCAGACTCAAGGTTGGAAACCTTTCTCAGGAAAGAGGCTTCTGGTCTCTCCGATTGCAGGCGTGGGTTCAAATCCCACTTCTGACATGTCAAACTACTTTTATGATTCACTCTGGACACTGACTCATTTGGACATGCTGCTTTTTTAGGTGGTATATTCATCGTTTTTTAACACTGCAGTGCTAATGTCAGGATGGCCGAGTGGTCTAAGGCGCCAGACTCAAGGTTGGAAACCTTTATCAGGAAAGAGGCTTCTGGTCTCTCCTATTGGAGGCGTGGGTTCAAATCCCTCTTCTGACATGTCAAACTACTTTTATGATTCACTGTGGACACTGACTCATTTGGACATGCTGCTTTTTAGATGGTATATTTATCGTTTTTTAATACATCAGTTCAAATGTCAGGATGGCCGAGTGGTCTAAGGCGCCAGACTTAAGTTTCGACTCTGTTCTCAGCAAAAAAGACTTCTGGTCTCCAATTTGAGGCGTGGGTTCAAATCCCACTTCTGACATGTCAAACTACTTTTATGATTCACTCTGGACACTGACTCATTTGGACATGCTGGTTTTTAGATGGTATATTTATCGTTTTTTAATACATCAGTTCAAATGTCAGGATGGCCGAGTGGTCTAAGGCGCCAGACTTAAGTTTCGACTCTGTTCTCAGCAAAAAAGACTTCTGGTCTCCAATTGGAGGCGTGGGTTCAAATCCCACTTCTGACATGTCAAACTACTTTTATGATTCACTCTGGACACTGACTCATTTGGACATGCTGCTTTTTTAGGTGGTATATTCATCGTTTTTTAACACTGCAGTGCTAATGTCAGGATGGCCGAGTGGTCTAAGGCGCCAGACTCAAGGTTGGAAACCTTTCTCAGGAAAGAGGCTTCTGGTCTCTCCGATTGCAGGCGTGGGTTCAAATCCCACTTCTGACATGTCAAACTACTTTTATGATTCACTCTGGACACTGACTCATTTGGACATGCTGGTTTTTAGATGGTATAATTATCGTTTTTTAATACATTATTTCAAATGTCAGGATGGCCGAGTGGTCTAAGGCGCCAGACTCAAGCTTCGACTCTGTTCTCAGCAAACAAGACTTCTGGTCTCCAATTGGAGGCGTGGGTTCAAATCCCACTTCTGACAAGTCAAACTACTTTTATGATTCACTCTGGACACTGACTCATTTGGACATGCTGCTTTTTAGATGGTATATTTATCGTTTTTTAACACTGCAGTGCTAATGTCAGGATGGCCGAGTGGTCTAAGGCGCCAGACTCAAGGTTGGAAACCTTTCTCAGGGAAGAGGCTTCTGGTCTCTCCTATTGGAGGCGTGGGTTCAAATCCCTCTTCTGACATGTCAAACTACTTTTATGATTCACTGTGGACACTCACTCATTTGGACATGCTGCTTTTTAGATGGTATATTTATCGTTTTTTAATACATCAGTTCAAATGTCAGGATGGCCGAGTGGTCTAAGGCGCCAGACTTAAGTTTCGACTCTGTTCTCAGCAAAAAAGACTTCTGGTCTCCAATTGGAGGCGTGGGTTCAAATCCCACTTCTGACATGTCAAACTACTTTTATGATTCACTCTGGACACTGACTCATTCAGACATGCTGCTTTTTTAGGTGGTATATTCATCGTTTTTCAACACTGCACTGCTAAAGTCAGGATGGCCGAGTGGTCTAAGGCGCCAGACTCAAGGTTGGAAACCTTTCTCAGGAAAGAGGCTTCTGGTCTCCGATTGGAGGCGTGGGTTCAAATCCCACTTCTGACATGTCAAACTACTTTTATGATTCACTCTGGACACTGACTCATTTGGACATGCTGCTTTTTTAGGTGGTATATTCATCGTTTTTCAACACTGCACTGCTAAAGTCAGGATGGCCGAGTGGTCTAAGGCGCCAGACTCAAGGTTGGAAACATTTCTCAGGAAAGAGGCTTCTGGTCTCCGATTGGAGGCGTGGGTTCAAATCCCACTTCTGACATGTCAAACTACTTTTATGATTCACTCTGGACACTGACTCATTTGGACATGCTGCTTTTTTAGGTGGTATATTCATCGTTTTTTAACACTGCAGTGCTAATGTCAGGATGGCCGAGTGGTCTAAGGCGCCAGACTCAAGGTTGGAAACCTTTCTCAGGAAAGAGGCTTCTGGTCTCTCCGATTGCAGGCGTGGGTTCAAATCCCACTTCTGACATGTCAAACTACTTTTATGATTCACTCTGGACACTGACTCATTTGGACATGCTGGTTTTTAGATGGTATATTTATCGTTTTTTAATACATCAGTTCAAATGTCAGGATGGCCGAGTGGTCTAAGGCGCCAGACTCAAGGTTGGAAACCTTTCTCAGGAAAGAGGCTTCATGGCCTCTCCGATTGCAGGCGTCGGTTCAAATCCCACTTCTGACATGTCAAACTACTTTTATGATTCACTCTGGACACTGACTCATTTGGACATGCTGGTTTTTAGATGGTATATTTATCGTTTTTTAATACATCAGTTCAAATGTCAGGATGGCCGAGTGGTCTAAGGCGCCAGACTTAAGTTTCGACTCTGTTCTCAGCAAAAAAGACTTCTGGTCTTCAATTGGAGGCGTGGGTTCAAATCCCACTTCTGACATGTCAAACTACTTTTATGATTCACTCTGGACACTGACTCATTTGGACATGCTGGTTTTTAGATGGTATATTTATCGTTTTTTAATACATTAGTTCAAATGTCAGGATGGCCGAGTGGTCTAAGGCGCCAGACTTAAGCTTCGACTCTGTTCTCAGCAAACAAGACTTCTGGTCTCCAATTGGAGGCGTGGGTTCAAATCCCACTTCTGACAAGTCAAACTACTTTTATGATTCACTCTGGACACTGACTCATTTGGACATGCTGCTTTTTAGATGGTATATTCATCGTTTTTTAACACTGCAGTGCTAATGTCAGGATGGCCGAGTGGTCTAAGGCGCCAGACTCAAGGTTGGAAACCTTTCTCAGGAAAGAGGCTTCTGGTCTCTCCGATTGCAGGCGTGGGTTCAAATCCCACTTCTGACATGTCAAACTACTTTTATGATTCACTCTGGACACTGACTCATTTGGACATGCTGCTTTTTTAGGTGGTATATTCATCGTTTTTTAACACTGCAGTGCTAATGTCAGGATGGCCGAGTGGTCTAAGGCGCCAGACTCAAGGTTGGAAACCTTTCTCAGGAAAGAGGCTTCTGGTCTCTCCTATTGGAGGCGTGGGTTCAAATCCCTCTTCTGACATGTCAAACTACTTTTATGATTCACTGTGGACACTGACTCATTTGGACATGCTGCTTTTTAGATGGTATATTTATCGTTTTTTAATACATCAGTTCAAATGTCAGGATGGCCGAGTGGTCTAAGGCGCCAGACTTAAGTTTCGACTCTGTTCTCAGCAAAAAAGACTTCTGGTCTCCAATTTGAGGCGTGGGTTCAAATCCCACTTCTGACATGTCAAACTACTTTTATGATTCACTCTGGACACTGACTCATTTGGACATGCTGGTTTTTAGATGGTATATTTATCGTTTTTTAATACATCAGTTCAAATGTCAGGATGGCCGAGTGGTCTAAGGCGCCAGACTTAAGTTTCGACTCTGTTCTCAGCAAAAAAGACTTCTGGTCTCCAATTGGAGGCGTGGGTTCAAATCCCACTTCTGACATGTCAAACTACTTTTATGATTCACTCTGGACACTGACTCATTTGGACATGCTGCTTTTTTAGGTGGTATATTCATCGTTTTTTAACACTGCAGTGCTAATGTCAGGATGGCCGAGTGGTCTAAGGCGCCAGACTCAAGGTTGGAAACCTTTCTCAGGAAAGAGGCTTCTGGTCTCTCCGATTGCAGGCGTGGGTTCAAATCCCACTTCTGACATGTCAAACTACTTTTATGATTCACTCTGGACACTGACTCATTTGGACATGCTGGTTTTTAGATGGTATAATTATCGTTTTTTAATACATTAGTTCAAATGTCAGGATGGCCGAGTGGTCTAAGGCGCCAGACTCAAGCTTCGACTCTGTTCTCAGCAAACAAGACTTCTGGTCTCCAATTGGAGGCGTGGGTTCAAATCCCACTTCTGACAAGTCAAACTACTTTTATGATTCACTCTGGACACTGACTCATTTGGACATGCTGCTTTTTAGATGGTATATTTATCGTTTTTTAACACTGCAGTGCTAATGTCAGGATGGCCGAGTGGTCTAAGGCGCCAGACTCAAGGTTGGAAACCTTTCTCAGGGAAGAGGCTTCTGGTCTCTCCTATTGGAGGCGTGGGTTCAAATCCCTCTTCTGACATGTCAAACTACTTTTATGATTCACTGTGGACACTCACTCATTTGGACATGCTGGTTTTTAGATGGTATATTTATCGTTTTTTAATACATCAGTTCAAATGTCAGGATGGCCGAGTGGTCTAAGGCGCCAGACTTAAGTTTCGACTCTGTTCTCAGCAAAAAAGACTTCTGGTCTCCAATTGGAGGCGTGGGTTCAAATCCCACTTCTGACATGTCAAACTACTTTTATGATTCACTCTGGACACTGACTCATTCAGACATGCTGCTTTTTTAGGTGGTATATTCATCGTTTTTCAACACTGCACTGCTAAAGTCAGGATGGCCGAGTGGTCTAAGGCGCCAGACTCAAGGTTGGAAACCTTTCTCAGGAAAGAGGCTTCTGGTCTCTCCTATTGGAGGCGTGGGTTCAAATCCCTCTTCTGACATGTCAAACTACTTTTATGATTCACTGTGGACACTGACTCATTTGGACATGCTGCTTTTTAGATGGTATATTTATCGTTTTTTAATACATCAGTTCAAATGTCAGGATGGCCGAGTGGTCTAAGGCGCCAGACTCAAGGTTGGAAACCTTTCTCAGGAAAGAGGCTTCATGGCCTCTCCGATTGCAGGCGTCGGTTCAAATCCCACTTCTGACATGTCAAACTACTTTTATGATTCACTCTGGACACTGACTCATTTGGACATGCTGCTTTTTAGATGGTATATTTATCGTTTTTTAATACATCAGTTCAAATGTCAGGATGGCCGAGTGGTCTAAGGCGCCAGACTTAAGTTTCGACTCTGTTCTCAGCAAAAAAGACTTCTGGTCTCCAATTGGAGGCGTGGGTTCAAATCCCACTTCTGACATGTCAAACTACTTTTATGATTCACTCTGGACACTGACTCATTTGGACATGCTGCTTTTTTAGGTGGTATATTCATCGTTTTTTAACACTGCAGTGCTAATGTCAGGATGGCCGAGTGGTCTAAGGCGCCAGACTCAAGGTTGGAAACCTTTCTCAGGAAAGAGGCTTCTGGTCTCTCCGATTGCAGGCGTGGGTTCAAATCCCACTTCTGACATGTCAAACTACTTTTATGATTCACTCTGGACACTGACTCATTTGGACATGCTGGTTTTTAGATGGTATAATTATCGTTTTTTAATACATTAGTTCAAATGTCAGGATGGCCGAGTGGTCTAAGGCGCCAGACTTAAGCTTCGACTCTGTTCTCAGCAAACAAGACTTCTGGTCTCCAATTGGAGGCGTGGGTTCAAATCCCACTTCTGACAAGTCAAACTACTTTTATGATTCACTCTGGACACTGACTCATTTGGACATGCTGCTTTTTAGATGGTATATTTATCGTTTTTTAACACTGCAGTGCTAATGTCAGGATGGCCGAGTGGTCTAAGGCGCCAGACTCAAGGTTGGAAACCTTTCTCAGGGAAGAGGCTTCTGGTCTCTCCTATTGGAGGCGTGGGTTCAAATCCCTCTTCTGACATGTCAAACTACTTTTATGATTCACTGTGGACACTCACTCATTTGGACATGCTGGTTTTTAGATGGTATATTTATCGTTTTTTAATACATCAGTTCAAATGTCAGGATGGCCGAGTGGTCTAAGGCGCCAGACTTAAGTTTCGACTCTGTTCTCAGCAAAAAAGACTTCTGGTCTCCAATTGGAGGCGTGGGTTCAAATCCCACTTCTGACATGTCAAACTACTTTTATGATTCACTCTGGACACTGACTCATTCAGACATGCTGCTTTTTTAGGTGGTATATTCATCGTTTTTCAACACTGCACTGCTAAAGTCAGGATGGCCGAGTGGTCTAAGGCGCCAGACTCAAGGTTGGAAACCTTTCTCAGGAAAGAGGCTTCTGGTCTCCGATTGGAGGCGTGGGTTCAAATCCCACTTCTGACATGTCAAACTACTTTTATGATTCACTCTGGACACTGACTCATTTGGACATGCTGCTTTTTTAGGTGGTATATTCATCGTTTTTCAACACTGCACTGCTAAAGTCAGGATGGCCGAGTGGTCTAAGGCGCCAGACTCAAGGTTGGAAACCTTTCTCAGGAAAGAGGCTTCTGGTCTCCGATTGGAGGCGTGGGTTCAAATCCCACTTCTGACATGTCAAACTACTTTTATGATTCACTCTGGACACTGACTCATTTGGACATGCTGCTTTTTTAGGTGGTATATTCATCGTTTTTTAACACTGCAGTGCTAATGTCAGGATGGCCGAGTGGTCTAAGGCGCCAGACTCAAGGTTGGAAACCTTTCTCAGGGAAGAGGCTTCTGGTCTCCGATTGGAGGCGTGGGTTCAAATCCCACTTCTGACATGTCAAACTACTTTTATGATTCACTCTGGACACTGACTCATTTGGACATGCTGCTTTTTTAGGTGGTATATTCATCGTTTTTTAACACTGCAGTGCTAATGTCAGGATGGCCGAGTGGTCTAAGGCGCCAGACTCAAGGTTGGAAACCTTTCTCAGGGAAGAGGCTTCTGGTCTCCGATTGGAGGCGTGGGTTCAAATCCCACTTCTGACATGTCAAACTACTTTTATGATTCACTCTGGACACTGACTCATTTGGACATGCTGCTTTTTTAGGTGGTATATTCATCGTTTTTTAACACTGCAGTGCTAATGTCAGGATGGCCGAGTGGTCTAAGGCGCCAGACTCAAGGTTGGAAACCTTTCTCAGGAAAGAGGCTTCTGGTCTCTCCGATTGCAGGCGTGGGTTCAAATCCCACTTCTGACATGTCAAACTACTTTTATGATTCACTCTGGACACTGACTCATTTGGACATGCTGCTTTTTTAGGTGGTATATTCATCGTTTTTTAACACTGCAGTGCTAATGTCAGGATGGCCGAGTGGTCTAAGGCGCCAGACTCAAGGTTGGAAACCTTTCTCAGGAAAGAGGCTTCTGGTCTCTCCTATTGGAGGCGTGGGTTCAAATCCCTCTTCTGACATGTCAAACTACTTTTATGATTCACTGTGGACACTGACTCATTTGGACATGCTGCTTTTTAGATGGTATATTTATCGTTTTTTAATACATCAGTTCAAATGTCAGGATGGCCGAGTGGTCTAAGGCGCCAGACTTAAGTTTCGACTCTGTTCTCAGCAAAAAAGACTTCTGGTCTCCAATTTGAGGCGTGGGTTCAAATCCCACTTCTGACATGTCAAACTACTTTTATGATTCACTCTGGACACTGACTCATTTGGACATGCTGGTTTTTAGATGGTATATTTATCGTTTTTTAACACTGCAGTGCTAATGTCAGGATGGCCGAGTGGTCTAAGGCGCCAGACTCAAGGTTGGAAACCTTTCTCAGGGAAGAGGCTTCTGGTCTCTCCTATTGGAGGCGTGGGTTCAAATCCCTCTTCTGACATGTCAAACTACTTTTATGATTCACTGTGGACACTCACTCATTTGGACATGCTGGTTTTTAGATGGTATATTTATCGTTTTTTAATACATCAGTTCAAATGTCAGGATGGCCGAGTGGTCTAAGGCGCCAGACTTAAGTTTCGACTCTGTTCTCAGCAAAAAAGACTTCTGGTCTCCAATTGGAGGCGTGGGTTCAAATCCCACTTCTGACATGTCAAACTACTTTTATGATTCACTCTGGACACTGACTCATTTGGACATGCTGCTTTTTTAGGTGGTATATTCATCGTTTTTTAACACTGCAGTGCTAATGTCAGGATGGCCGAGTGGTCTAAGGCGCCAGACTCAAGGTTGGAAACCTTTCTCAGGAAAGAGGCTTCTGGTCTCTCCGATTGCAGGCGTGGGTTCAAATCCCACTTCTGACATGTCAAACTACTTTTATGATTCACTCTGGACACTGACTCATTTGGACATGCTGGTTTTTAGATGGTATAATTATCGTTTTTTAATACATTAGTTCAAATGTCAGGATGGCCGAGTGGTCTAAGGCGCCAGACTCAAGCTTCGACTCTGTTCTCAGCAAACAAGACTTCTGGTCTCCAATTGGAGGCGTGGGTTCAAATCCCACTTCTGACAAGTCAAACTACTTTTATGATTCACTCTGGACACTGACTCATTTGGACATGCTGCTTTTTAGATGGTATATTTATCGTTTTTTAACACTGCAGTGCTAATGTCAGGATCGCCGAGTGGTCTAAGGCGCCAGACTCAAGGTTGGAAACCTTTCTCAGGGAAGAGGCTTCTGGTCTCTCCTATTGAAGGCGTGGGTTCAAATCCCTCTTCTGACATGTCAAACTACTTTTATGATTCACTGTGGACACTCACTCATTTGGACATGCTGGTTTTTAGATGGTATATTTATCGTTTTTTAATACATCAGTTCAAATGTCAGGATGGCCGAGTGGTCTAAGGCGCCAGACTTAAGTTTCGACTCTGTTCTCAGCAAAAAAGACTTCTGGTCTCCAATTGGAGGCGTGGGTTCAAATCCCACTTCTGACATGTCAAACTACTTTTATGATTCACTCTGGACACTGACTCATTCAGACATGCTGCTTTTTTAGGTGGTATATTCATCGTTTTTCAACACTGCACTGCTAAAGTCAGGATGGCCGAGTGGTCTAAGGCGCCAGACTCAAGGTTGGAAACCTTTCTCAGGAAAGAGGCTTCTGGTCTCTCCTATTGGAGGCGTGGGTTCAAATCCCTCTTCTGACATGTCAAACTACTTTTATGATTCACTGTGGACACTGACTCATTTGGACATGCTGCTTTTTAGATGGTATATTTATCGTTTTTTAATACATCAGTTCAAATGTCAGGATGGCCGAGTGGTCTAAGGCGCCAGACTCAAGGTTGGAAACCTTTCTCAGGAAAGAGGCTTCATGGCCTCTCCGATTGCAGGCGTCGGTTCAAATCCCACTTCTGACATGTCAAACTACTTTTATGATTCACTCTGGACACTGACTCATTTGGACATGCTGCTTTTTAGATGGTATATTTATCGTTT
Organism: Pungitius pungitius; assembly: GCF_949316345.1. NCBI lineage: Eukaryota > Metazoa > Chordata > Actinopteri > Perciformes > Gasterosteidae > Pungitius > Pungitius pungitius. The sequence goes on from NC_084901.1 coordinate 808,316, forward strand.
TTTAATACATCAGTTCAAATGTCAGGATGGCCGAGTGGTCTAAGGCGCCAGACTTAAGTTTCGACTCTGTTCTCAGCAAAAAAGACTTCTGGTCTCCAATTGGAGGCGTGGGTTCAAATCCCACTTCTGACATGTCAAACTACTTTTATGATTCACTCTGGACACTGACTCATTTGGACATGCTGCTTTTTTAGGTGGTATATTCATCGTTTTTTAACACTGCAGTGCTAATGTCAGGATGGCCGAGTGGTCTAAGGCGCCAGACTCAAGGTTGGAAACCTTTCTCAGGAAAGAGGCTTCTGGTCTCTCCGATTGCAGGCGTGGGTTCAAATCCCACTTCTGACATGTCAAACTACTTTTATGATTCACTCTGGACACTGACTCATTTGGACATGCTGGTTTTTAGATGGTATAATTATCGTTTTTTAATACATTAGTTCAAATGTCAGGATGGCCGAGTGGTCTAAGGCGCCAGACTTAAGCTTCGACTCTGTTCTCAGCAAACAAGACTTCTGGTCTCCAATTGGAGGCGTGGGTTCAAATCCCACTTCTGACAAGTCAAACTACTTTTATGATTCACTCTGGACACTGACTCATTTGGACATGCTGCTTTTTAGATGGTATATTTATCGTTTTTTAACACTGCAGTGCTAATGTCAGGATGGCCGAGTGGTCTAAGGCGCCAGACTCAAGGTTGGAAACCTTTCTCAGGGAAGAGGCTTCTGGTCTCTCCTATTGGAGGCGTGGGTTCAAATCCCTCTTCTGACATGTCAAACTACTTTTATGATTCACTGTGGACACTCACTCATTTGGACATGCTGGTTTTTAGATGGTATATTTATCGTTTTTTAATACATCAGTTCAAATGTCAGGATGGCCGAGTGGTCTAAGGCGCCAGACTTAAGTTTCGACTCTGTTCTCAGCAAAAAAGACTTCTGGTCTCCAATTGGAGGCGTGGGTTCAAATCCCACTTCTGACATGTCAAACTACTTTTATGATTCACTCTGGACACTGACTCATTCAGACATGCTGCTTTTTTAGGTGGTATATTCATCGTTTTTCAACACTGCACTGCTAAAGTCAGGATGGCCGAGTGGTCTAAGGCGCCAGACTCAAGGTTGGAAACCTTTCTCAGGAAAGAGGCTTCTGGTCTCCGATTGGAGGCGTGGGTTCAAATCCCACTTCTGACATGTCAAACTACTTTTATGATTCACTCTGGACACTGACTCATTTGGACATGCTGCTTTTTTAGGTGGTATATTCATCGTTTTTCAACACTGCACTGCTAAAGTCAGGATGGCCGAGTGGTCTAAGGCGCCAGACTCAAGGTTGGAAACCTTTCTCAGGAAAGAGGCTTCTGGTCTCCGATTGGAGGCGTGGGTTCAAATCCCACTTCTGACATGTCAAACTACTTTTATGATTCACTCTGGACACTGACTCATTTGGACATGCTGCTTTTTTAGGTGGTATATTCATCGTTTTTTAACACTGCAGTGCTAATGTCAGGATGGCCGAGTGGTCTAAGGCGCCAGACTCAAGGTTGGAAACCTTTCTCAGGGAAGAGGCTTCTGGTCTCCGATTGGAGGCGTGGGTTCAAATCCCACTTCTGACATGTCAAACTACTTTTATGATTCACTCTGGACACTGACTCATTTGGACATGCTGCTTTTTTAGGTGGTATATTCATCGTTTTTTAACACTGCAGTGCTAATGTCAGGATGGCCGAGTGGTCTAAGGCGCCAGACTCAAGGTTGGAAACCTTTCTCAGGGAAGAGGCTTCTGGTCTCCAATTGGAGGCGTGCGTTCAAATCCCACTTCTGACATGTCAAACTACTTTTATGATTCACTCTGGACACTGACTCATTTGGACATGCTGGTTTTTAGATGGTATATTTATCGTTTTTTAATACATCAGTTCAAATGTCAGGATGGCCGAGTGGTCTAAGGCGCCAGACTTAAGTTTCGACTCTGTTCTCAGCAAAAAAGACTTCTGGTCTCCAATTGGAGGCGTGGGTTCAAATCCCACTTCTGACATGTCAAACTACTTTTATGATTCACTCTGGACACTGACTCATTTGGACATGCTGCTTTTTTAGGTGGTATATTCATCGTTTTTTAACACTGCAGTGCTAATGTCAGGATGGCCGAGTGGTCTAAGGCGCCAGACTCAAGGTTGGAAACCTTTCTCAGGGAAGAGGCTTCTGGTCTCCGATTGGAGGCGTGGGTTCAAATCCCACTTCTGACATGTCAAACTACTTTTATGATTCACTCTGGACACTGACTCATTTGGACATGCTGCTTTTTTAGGTGGTATATTCATCGTTTTTTAACACTGCAGTGCTAATGTCAGGATGGCCGAGTGGTCTAAGGCGCCAGACTCAAGGTTGGAAACCTTTCTCAGGGAAGAGGCTTCTGGTCTCCGATTGGAGGCGTGGGTTCAAATCCCACTTCTGACATGTCAAACTACTTTTATGATTCACTCTGGACACTGACTCATTTGGACATGCTGCTTTTTTAGGTGGTATATTCATCGTTTTTTAACACTGCAGTGCTAATGTCAGGATGGCCGAGTGGTCTAAGGCGCCAGACTCAAGGTTGGAAACCTTTCTCAGGAAAGAGGCTTCTGGTCTCTCCGATTGCAGGCGTGGGTTCAAATCCCACTTCTGACATGTCAAACTACTTTTATGATTCACTCTGGACACTGACTCATTTGGACATGTTAGTTTTTAGATGGTATATTCATCGTTTTTTAACACTGCAGTGCTAATGTCAGGATGGCCGAGTGGTCTAAGGCGCCAGACTCAAGGTTGGAAACCTTTCTCAGGAAAGAGGCTTCTGGTCTCTCCGATTGCAGGCGTGGGTTCAAATCCCACTTCTGACATGTCAAACTACTTTTATGATTCACTCTGGACACTGACTCATTTGGACATGCTGGTTTTTAGATGGTATATTTATCGTTTTTTAATACATTAGTTCAAATGTCAGGATGGCCGAGTGGTCTAAGGCGCCAGACTTAAGCTTCGACTCTGTTCTCAGCAAACAAGACTTCTGGTCTCCAATTGGAGGCGTGGGTTCAAATCCCACTTCTGACAAGTCAAACTACTTTTATGATTCACTCTGGACACTGACTCATTTGGACATGCTGCTTTTTAGATGGTATATTTATCGTTTTTTAACACTGCAGTGCTAATGTCAGGATGGCCGAGTGGTCTAAGGCGCCAGACTCAAGGTTGGAAACCTTTCTCAGGGAAGAGGCTTCTGGTCTCTCCTATTGGAGGCGTGGGTTCAAATCCCTCTTCTGACATGTCAAACTACTTTTATGATTCACTGTGGACACTCACTCATTTGGACATGCTGCTTTTTAGATGGTATATTTATCGTTTTTTAATACATCAGTTCAAATGTCAGGATGGCCGAGTGGTCTAAGGCGCCAGACTTAAGTTTCTACTCTGTTCTCAGCAAAAAAGACTTCTGGTCTCCAATTGGAGGCGTGGGTTCAAATCCCACTTCTGACATGTCAAACTACTTTTATGATTCACTCTGGACACTGACTCATTCAGACATGCTGCTTTTTTAGGTGGTATATTCATCGTTTTTCAACACTGCACTGCTAAAGTCAGGATGGCCGAGTGGTCTAAGGCGCCAGACTCAAGGTTGGAAACCTTTCTCAGGAAAGAGGCTTCTGGTCTCCGATTGGAGGCGTGGGTTCAAATCCCACTTCTGACATGTCAAACTACTTTTATGATTCACTCTGGACACTGACTCATTTGGACATGTTAGTTTTTAGATGGTATATTCATCGTTTTTTAACACTGCAGTGCTAATGTCAGGATGGCCGAGTGGTCTAAGGCGCCAGACTCAAGGTTGGAAACCTTTCTCAGGAAAGAGGCTTCTGGTCTCTCCGATTGCAGGCGTGGGTTCAAATCCCACTTCTGACATGTCAAACTACTTTTATGATTCACTCTGGACACTGACTCATTTGGACATGCTGGTTTTTAGATGGTATATTTATCGTTTTTTAATACATTAGTTCAAATGTCAGGATGGCCGAGTGGTCTAAGGCGCCAGACTTAAGCTTCGACTCTGTTCTCAGCAAACAAGACTTCTGGTCTCCAATTGGAGGCGTGGGTTCAAATCCCACTTCTGACAAGTCAAACTACTTTTATGATTCACTCTGGACACTGACTCATTTGGACATGCTGCTTTTTAGATGGTATATTTATCGTTTTTTAACACTGCAGTGCTAATGTCAGGATGGCCGAGTGGTCTAAGGCGCCAGACTCAAGGTTGGAAACCTTTCTCAGGGAAGAGGCTTCTGGTCTCTCCTATTGGAGGCGTGGGTTCAAATCCCTCTTCTGACATGTCAAACTACTTTTATGATTCACTGTGGACACTCACTCATTTGGACATGCTGCTTTTTAGATGGTATATTTATCGTTTTTTAATACATCAGTTCAAATGTCAGGATGGCCGAGTGGTCTAAGGCGCCAGACTTAAGTTTCTACTCTGTTCTCAGCAAAAAAGACTTCTGGTCTCCAATTGGAGGCGTGGGTTCAAATCCCACTTCTGACATGTCAAACTACTTTTATGATTCACTCTGGACACTGACTCATTCAGACATGCTGCTTTTTTAGGTGGTATATTCATCGTTTTTCAACACTGCACTGCTAAAGTCAGGATGGCCGAGTGGTCTAAGGCGCCAGACTCAAGGTTGGAAACCTTTCTCAGGAAAGAGGCTTCTGGTCTCCGATTGGAGGCGTGGGTTCAAATCCCACTTCTGACATGTCAAACTACTTTTATGATTCACTCTGGACACTGACTCATTTGGACATGCTGCTTTTTTAGGTGGTATATTCATCGTTTTTCAACACTGCACTGCTAAAGTCAGGATGGCTGAGTGGTCTAAGGCGCCAGACTCAAGGTTGGAAACCTTTCTCAGGAAAGAGGCTTCTGGTCTCCGATTGGAGGCGTGGGTTCAAATCCCACTTCTGACATGTCAAACTACTTTTATGATTCACTCTGGACACTGACTCATTTGGACATGCTGCTTTTTTAGGTGGTATATTCATCGTTTTTTAACACTGCAGTGCTAATGTCAGGATGGCCGAGTGGTCTAAGGCGCCAGACTCAAGGTTGGAAACCTTTCTCAGGGAAGAGGCTTCTGGTCTCCAATTGGAGGCGTGCGTTCAAATCCCACTTCTGACATGTCAAACTACTTTTATGATTCACTCTGGACACTGACTCATTTGGACATGCTGGTTTTTAGATGGTATATTTATCGTTTTTTAATACATCAGTTCCAATGTCAGGATGGCCGAGTGGTCTAAGGCGCCAGACTTAAGTTTCGACTCTGTTCTCAGCAAAAAAGACTTCTGGTCTCCAATTGGAGGCGTGGGTTCAAATCCCACTTCTGACATGTCAAACTACTTTTATGATTCACTCTGGACACTGACTCATTTGGACATGCTGCTTTTTTAGGTGGTATATTCATCGTTTTTTAACACTGCAGTGCTAATGTCAGGATGGCCGAGTGGTCTAAGGCGCCAGACTCAAGGTTGGAAACCTTTCTCAGGGAAGAGGCTTCTGGTCTCCGATTGGAGGCGTGGGTTCAAATCCCACTTCTGACATGTCAAACTACTTTTATGATTCACTCTGGACACTGACTCATTTGGACATGCTGCTTTTTTAGGTGGTATATTCATCGTTTTTTAACACTGCAGTGCTAATGTCAGGATGGCCGAGTGGTCTAAGGCGCCAGACTCAAGGTTGGAAACCTTTCTCAGGGAAGAGGCTTCTGGTCTCCGATTGGAGGCGTGGGTTCAAATCCCACTTCTGACATGTCAAACTACTTTTATGATTCACTCTGGACACTGACTCATTTGGACATGCTGCTTTTTTAGGTGGTATATTCATCGTTTTTTAACACTGCAGTGCTAATGTCAGGATGGCCGAGTGGTCTAAGGCGCCAGACTCAAGGTTGGAAACCTTTCTCAGGAAAGAGGCTTCTGGTCTCTCCGATTGCAGGCGTGGGTTCAAATCCCACTTCTGACATGTCAAACTACTTTTATGATTCACTCTGGACACTGACTCATTTGGACATGTTAGTTTTTAGATGGTATATTCATCGTTTTTTAACACTGCAGTGCTAATGTCAGGATGGCCGAGTGGTCTAAGGCGCCAGACTCAAGGTTGGAAACCTTTCTCAGGAAAGAGGCTTCTGGTCTCTCCGATTGCAGGCGTGGGTTCAAATCCCACTTCTGACATGTCAAACTACTTTTATGATTCACTCTGGACACTGACTCATTTGGACATGCTGGTTTTTAGATGGTATATTTATCGTTTTTTAATACATTAGTTCAAATGTCAGGATGGCCGAGTGGTCTAAGGCGCCAGACTTAAGCTTCGACTCTGTTCTCAGCAAACAAGACTTCTGGTCTCCAATTGGAGGCGTGGGTTCAAATCCCACTTCTGACAAGTCAAACTACTTTTATGATTCACTCTGGACACTGACTCATTTGGACATGCTGCTTTTTAGATGGTATATTTATCGTTTTTTAACACTGCAGTGCTAATGTCAGGATGGCCGAGTGGTCTAAGGCGCCAGACTCAAGGTTGGAAACCTTTCTCAGGGAAGAGGCTTCTGGTCTCTCCTATTGGAGGCGTGGGTTCAAATCCCTCTTCTGACATGTCAAACTACTTTTATGATTCACTGTGGACACTCACTCATTTGGACATGCTGCTTTTTAGATGGTATATTTATCGTTTTTTAATACATCAGTTCAAATGTCAGGATGGCCGAGTGGTCTAAGGCGCCAGACTTAAGTTTCTACTCTGTTCTCAGCAAAAAAGACTTCTGGTCTCCAATTGGAGGCGTGGGTTCAAATCCCACTTCTGACATGTCAAACTACTTTTATGATTCACTCTGGACACTGACTCATTCAGACATGCTGCTTTTTTAGGTGGTATATTCATCGTTTTTCAACACTGCACTGCTAAAGTCAGGATGGCCGAGTGGTCTAAGGCGCCAGACTCAAGGTTGGAAACCTTTCTCAGGAAAGAGGCTTCTAGTCTCCGATTGGAGGCGTGGGTTCAAATCCCACTTCTGACATGTCAAACTACTTTTATGATTCACTCTGGACACTGACTCATTTGGACATGCTGCTTTTTTAGGTGGTATATTCATCGTTTTTCAACACTGCACTGCTAAAGTCAGGATGGCCGAGTGGTCTAAGGCGCCAGACTCAAGGTTGGAAACCTTTCTCAGGAAAGAGGCTTCTGGTCTCCGATTGGAGGCGTGGGTTCAAATCCCACTTCTGACATGTCAAACTACTTTTATGATTCACTCTGGACACTGACTCATTTGGACATGCTGCTTTTTTAGGTGGTATATTCATCGTTTTTTAACACTGCAGTGCTAATGTCAGGATGGCCGAGTGGTCTAAGGCGCCAGACTCAAGGTTGGAAACCTTTCTCAGGAAAGAGGCTTCTGGTCTCTCCGATTGCAGGCGTGGGTTCAAATCCCACTTCTGACATGTCAAACTACTTTTATGATTCACTCTGGACACTGACTCATTTGGACATGCTGGTTTTTAGATGGTATATTTATCGTTTTTTAATACATCAGTTCAAATGTCAGGATGGCCGAGTGGTCTAAGGCGCCAGACTCAAGGTTGGAAACCTTTCTCAGGAAAGAGGCTTCATGGCCTCTCCGATTGCAGGCGTCGGTTCAAATCCCACTTCTGACATGTCAAACTACTTTTATGATTCACTCTGGACACTGACTCATTTGGACATGCTGGTTTTTAGATGGTATATTTATCGTTTTTTAATACATCAGTTCAAATGTCAGGATGGCCGAGTGGTCTAAGGCGCCAGACTTAAGTTTCGACTCTGTTCTCAGCAAAAAAGACTTCTGGTCTTCAATTGGAGGCGTGGGTTCAAATCCCACTTCTGACATGTCAAACTACTTTTATGATTCACTCTGGACACTGACTCATTTGGACATGCTGGTTTTTAGATGGTATATTTATCGTTTTTTAATACATTAGTTCAAATGTCAGGATGGCCGAGTGGTCTAAGGCGCCAGACTTAAGCTTCGACTCTGTTCTCAGCAAACAAGACTTCTGGTCTCCAATTGGAGGCGTGGGTTCAAATCCCACTTCTGACAAGTCAAACTACTTTTATGATTCACTCTGGACACTGACTCATTTGGACATGCTGCTTTTTAGATGGTATATTCATCGTTTTTTAACACTGCAGTGCTAATTTCAGGATGGCCGAGTGGTCTAAGGCGCCAGACTTAAGGTTGGAAACCTTTCTCAGGGAAGAGGCTTCTGGTCTCCGATTGGAGGCGTGGGTTCAAATCCCACTTCTGACATGTCAAACTACTTTTATGATTCACTCTGGACACTGACTCATTTGGACATGCTGCTTTTTTAGGTGGTATATTCATCGTTTTTCAACACTGCACTGCTAATGTCAGGATGGCCGAGTGGTCTAAGGCGCCAGACTCAAGGTTGGAAACCTTTCTCAGGAAAGAGGCTTCTGGTCTCTCCGATTGCAGGCGTGGGTTCAAATCCCACTTCTGACATGTCAAACTACTTTTATGATTCACTCTGGACACTGACTGATTTGGACATGCTGCTTTTTTAGGTGGTATATTCATCGTTTTTTAACACTGCAGTGCTAATGTCAGGATGGCCGAGTGGTCTAAGGCGCCAGACTCAAGGTTGGAAACCTTTCTCAGGAAAGAGGCTTCTGGTCTCTCCTATTGGAGGCGTGGGTTCAAATCCCTCTTCTGACATGTCAAACTACTTTTATGATTCACTCTGGACACTGACTCATTTGGACATGCTGCTTTTTAGATGGTATATTTATCGTTTTTTAATACATCAGTTCAAATGTCAGGATGGCCGAGTGGTCTAAGGCGCCAGACTTAAGTTTCGACTCTGTTCTCAGCAAAAAAGACTTCTGGTCTCCAATTTGAGGCGTGGGTTCAAATCCCACTTCTGACGTGTCAAACTACTTTTATGATTCACTCTGGACACTGACTCATTTGGACATGCTGGTTTTTAGATGGTATATTTATCGTTTTTTAATACATCAGTTCAAATGTCAGGATGGCCGAGTGGTCTAAGGCGCCAGACTTAAGTTTCGACTCTGTTCTCAGCAAAAAAGACTTCTGGTCTCCAATTGGAGGCGTGGGTTCAAATCCCACTTCTGACATGTCAAACTACTTTTATGATTCACTCTGGACACTGACTCATTTGGACATGCTGCTTTTTTAGGTGGTATATTCATCGTTTTTTAACACTGCAGTGCTAATGTCAGGATGGCCGAGTGGTCTAAGGCGCCAGACTCAAGGTTGGAAACCTTTCTCAGGAAAGAGGCTTCTGGTCTCTCCGATTGCAGGCGTGGGTTCAAATCCCACTTCTGACATGTCAAACTACTTTTATGATTCACTCTGGACACTGACTCATTTGGACATGCTGGTTTTTAGATGGTATATTTATCGTTTTTTAATACATTAGTTCAAATGTCAGGATGGCCGAGTGGTCTAAGGCGCCAGACTTAAGCTTCGACTCTGTTCTCAGCAAACAAGACTTCTGGTCTCCAATTGGAGGCGTGGGTTCAAATCCCACTTCTGACAAGTCAAACTACTTTTATGATTCACTCTGGACACTGACTCATTTGGACATGCTGCTTTTTAGATGGTATATTTATCGTTTTTTAACACTGCAGTGCTAATGTCAGGATGGCCGAGTGGTCTAAGGCGCCAGACTCAAGGTTGGAAACCTTTCTCAGGGAAGAGGCTTCTGGTCTCTCCTATTGGAGGCGTGGGTTCAAATCCCTCTTCTGACATGTCAAACTACTTTTATGATTCACTGTGGACACTCACTCATTTGGACATGCTGGTTTTTAGATGGTATATTTATCGTTTTTTAATACATCAGTTCAAATGTCAGGATGGCCGAGTGGTCTAAGGCGCCAGACTTAAGTTTCGACTCTGTTCTCAGCAAAAAAGACTTCTGGTCTCCAATTGGAGGCGTGGGTTCAAATCCCACTTCTGACATGTCAAACTACTTTTATGATTCACTCTGGACACTGACTCATTCAGACATGCTGCTTTTTTAGGTGGTATATTCATCGTTTTTCAACACTGCACTGCTAAAGTCAGGATGGCCGAGTGGTCTAAGGCGCCAGACTCAAGGTTGGAAACCTTTCTCAGGAAAGAGGCTTCTGGTCTCCGATTGGAGGCGTGGGTTCAAATCCCACTTCTGACATGTCAAACTACTTTTATGATTCACTCTGGACACTGACTCATTTGGACATGCTGCTTTTTTAGGTGGTATATTCATCGTTTTTCAACACTGCACTGCTAAAGTCAGGATGGCCGAGTGGTCTAAGGCGCCAGACTCAAGGTTGGAAACCTTTCTCAGGAAAGAGGCTTCTGGTCTCCGATTGGAGGCGTGGGTTCAAATCCCACTTCTGACATGTCAAACTACTTTTATGATTCACTCTGGACACTGACTCATTTGGACATGCTGCTTTTTTAGGTGGTATATTCATCGTTTTTTAACACTGCAGTGCTAATGTCAGGATGGCCGAGTGGTCTAAGGCGCCAGACTCAAGGTTGGAAACCTTTCTCAGGAAAGAGGCTTCTGGTCTCTCCGATTGCAGGCGTGGGTTCAAATCCCACTTCTGACATGTCAAACTACTTTTATGATTCACTCTGGACACTGACTCATTTGGACATGCTGGTTTTTAGATGGTATATTTATCGTTTTTTAATACATTAGTTCAAATGTCAGGATGGCCGAGTGGTCTAAGGCGCCAGACTTAAGCTTCGACTCTGTTCTCAGCAAACAAGACTTCTGGTCTCCAATTGGAGGCGTGGGTTCAAATCCCACTTCTGACAAGTCAAACTACTTTTATGATTCACTCTGGACACTGACTCATTTGGACATGCTGCTTTTTAGATGGTATATTCATCGTTTTTTAACACTGCAGTGCTAATTTCAGGATGGCCGAGTGGTCTAAGGCGCCAGACTTAAGGTTGGAAACCTTTCTCAGGGAAGAGGCTTCTGGTCTCCGATTGGAGGCGTGGGTTCAAATCCCACTTCTGACATGTCAAACTACTTTTATGATTCACTCTGGACACTGACTCATTTGGACATGCTGCTTTTTTAGGTGGTATATTCATCGTTTTTCAACACTGCACTGCTAATGTCAGGATGGCCGAGTGGTCTAAGGCGCCAGACTCAAGGTTGGAAACCTTTCTCAGGAAAGAGGCTTCTGGTCTCTCCGATTGCAGGCGTGGGTTCAAATCCCACTTCTGACATGTCAAACTACTTTTATGATTCACTCTGGACACTGACTCATTTGGACATGCTGCTTTTTTAGGTGGTATATTCATCGTTTTTTAACACTGCAGTGCTAATGTCAGGATGGCCGAGTGGTCTAAGGCGCCAGACTCAAGGTTGGAAACCTTTCTCAGGAAAGAGGCTTCTGGTCTCTCCTATTGGAGGCGTGGGTTCAAATCCCTCTTCTGACATGTCAAACTACTTTTATGATTCACTCTGGACACTGACTCATTTGGACATGCTGCTTTTTAGATGGTATATTTATCGTTTTTTAATACATCAGTTCAAATGTCAGGATGGCCGAGTGGTCTAAGGCGCCAGACTTAAGTTTCGACTCTGTTCTCAGCAAAAAAGACTTCTGGTCTCCAATTTGAGGCGTGGGTTCAAATCCCACTTCTGACGTGTCAAACTACTTTTATGATTCACTCTGGACACTGACTCATTTGGACATGCTGGTTTTTAGATGGTATATTTATCGTTTTTTAATACATCAGTTCAAATGTCAGGATGGCCGAGTGGTCTAAGGCGCCAGACTTAAGTTTCGACTCTGTTCTCAGCAAAAAAGACTTCTGGTCTCCAATTGGAGGCGTGGGTTCAAATCCCACTTCTGACATGTCAAACTACTTTTATGATTCACTCTGGACACTGACTCATTTGGACATGCTGCTTTTTTAGGTGGTATATTCATCGTTTTTTAACACTGCAGTGCTAATGTCAGGATGGCCGAGTGGTCTAAGGCGCCAGACTCAAGGTTGGAAACCTTTCTCAGGAAAGAGGCTTCTGGTCTCTCCGATTGCAGGCGCTGGTTCAAATCCCACTTCTGACATGTCAAACTACTTTTATGATTCACTCTGGACACTGACTCATTTGGACATGCTGGTTTTTAGATGGTATATTTATCGTTTTTTAATACATTAGTTCAAATGTCAGGATGGCCGAGTGGTCTAAGGCGCCAGACTTAAGCTTCGACTCTGTTCTCAGCAAACAAGACTTCTGGTCTCCAATTGGAGGCGTGGGTTCAAATCCCACTTCTGACAAGTCAAACTACTTTTATGATTCACTCTGGACACTGACTCATTTGGACATGCTGCTTTTTAGATGGTATATTTATCGTTTTTTAACACTGCAGTGCTAATGTCAGGATGGCCGAGTGGTCTAAGGCGCCAGACTCAAGGTTGGAAACCTTTCTCAGGGAAGAGGCTTCTGGTCTCTCCTACTGGAGGCGTGGGTTCAAATCCCTCTTCTGACATGTCAAACTACTTTTATGATTCACTGTGGACACTCACTCATTTGGACATGCTGGTTTTTAGATGGTATATTTATCGTTTTTTAATACATCAGTTCAAATGTCAGGATGGCCGAGTGGTCTAAGGCGCCAGACTTAAGTTTCGACTCTGTTCTCAGCAAAAAAGACTTCTGGTCTCCAATTGGAGGCGTGGGTTCAAATCCCACTTCTGACATGTCAAACTACTTTTATGATTCACTCTGGACACTGACTCATTCAGACATGCTGCTTTTTTAGGTGGTATATTCATCGTTTTTCAACACTGCACTGCTAAAGTCAGGATGGCCGAGTGGTCTAAGGCGCCAGACTCAAGGTTGGAAACCTTTCTCAGGAAAGAGGCTTCTGGTCTCCGATTGGAGGCGTGGGTTCAAATCCCACTTCTGACATGTCAAACTACTTTTATGATTCACTCTGGACACTGACTCATTTGGACATGCTGCTTTTTTAGGTGGTATATTCATCGTTTTTCAACACTGCACTGCTAAAGTCAGGATGGCCGAGTGGTCTAAGGCGCCAGACTCAAGGTTGGAAACCTTTCTCAGGAAAGGGGCTTCTGGTCTCCGATTGGAGGCGTGGGTTCAAATCCCACTTCTGACATGTCAAACTACTTTTATGATTCACTCTGGACACTGACTCATTTGGACATGCTGCTTTTTTAGGTGGTATATTCATCGTTTTTTAACACTGCAGTGCTAATGTCAGGATGGCCGAGTGGTCTAAGGCGCCAGACTCAAGGTTGGAAACCTTTCTCAGGAAAGAGGCTTCTGGTCTCTCCGATTGCAGGCGTGGGTTCAAATCCCACTTCTGACATGTCAAACTACTTTTATGATTCACTCTGGACACTGACTCATTTGGACATGCTGGTTTTTAGATGGTATATTTATCGTTTTTTAATACATCAGTTCAAATGTCAGGATGGCCGAGTGGTCTAAGGCGCCAGACTTAAGTTTCGACTCTGTTCTCAGCAAAAAAGACTTCTGGTCTCCAATTGGAGGCGTGGGTTCAAATCCCACTTCTGACAAGTCAAACTACTTTTATGATTCACTCTGGACACTGACTCATTTGGACATGCTGCTTTTTAGATGGTATATTTATCGTTTTTTAACACTGCAGTGCTAATGTCAGGATGGCCGAGTGGTCTAAGGCGCCAGACTCAAGGTTGGAAACCTTTCTCAGGGAAGAGGCTTCTGGTCTCTCCTATTGGAGGCGTGGGTTCAAATCCCTCTTCTGACATGTCAAACTACTTTTATGATTCACTGTGGACACTCACTCATTTGGACATGCTGGTTTTTAGATGGTATATTTATCGTTTTTTAATACATCAGTTCAAATGTCAGGATGGCCGAGTGGTCTAAGGCGCCAGACTTAAGTTTCGACTCTGTTCTCAGCAAAAAAGACTTCTGGTCTCCAATTGGAGGCGTGGGTTCAAATCCCACTTCTGACATGTCAAACTACTTTTATGATTCACTCTGGACACTGACTCATTCAGACATGCTGCTTTTTTAGGTGGTATATTCATCGTTTTTCAACACTGCACTGCTAAAGTCAGGATGGCCGAGTGGTCTAAGGCGCCAGACTCAAGGTTGGAAACCTTTCTCAGGAAAGAGGCTTCTGGTCTCCGATTGGAGGCGTGGGTTCAAATCCCACTTCTGACATGTCAAACTACTTTTATGATTCACTCTGGACACTGACTCATTTGGACATGCTGCTTTTTTAGGTGGTATATTCATCGTTTTTCAACACTGCACTGCTAAAGTCAGGATGGCCGAGTGGTCTAAGGCGCCAGACTCAAGGTTGGAAACCTTTCTCAGGAAAGAGGCTTCTGGTCTCCGATTGGAGGCGTGGGTTCAAATCCCACTTCTGACATGTCAAACTACTTTTATGATTCACTCTGGACACTGACTAATTTGGACATGCTGCTTTTTTAGGTGGTATATTCATCGTTTTTTAACACTGCAGTGCTAATGTCAGGATGGCCGAGTGGTCTAAGGCGCCAGACTCAAGGTTGGAAACCTTTCTCAGGAAAGAGGCTTCTGGTCTCTCCGATTGCAGGCGTGGGTTCAAATCCCACTTCTGACATGTCAAACTACTTTTATGATTCACTCTGGACACTGACTCATTTGGACATGCTGGTTTTTAGATGGTATATTTATCGTTTTTTAATACATCAGTTCAAATGTCAGGATGGCCGAGTGGTCTAAGGCGCCAGACTTAAGTTTCGACTCTGTTCTCAGCAAAAAAGACTTCTGGTCTCCAATTGGAGGCGTGGGTTCAAATCCCTCTTCTGACAAGTCAAACTACTTTTATGATTCACTCTGGACACTGACTCATTTGGACATGCTGCTTTTTAGATGGTATATTTATCGTTTTTTAACACTGCAGTGCTAATGTCAGGATGGCCGAGTGGTCTAAGGCGCCAGACTCAAGGTTGGAAACCTTTCTCAGGGAAGAGGCTTCTGGTCTCCGATTGGAGGCGTGGGTTCAAATCCCACTTCTGACATGTCAAACTACTTTTATGATTCACTCTGGACACTGACTCATTTGGACATGCTGCTTTTTTAGGTGGTATATTCATCGTTTTTTAACACTGCAGTGCTAATGTCAGGATGGCCGAGTGGTCTAAGGCGCCAGACTCAAGGTTGGAAACCTTTCTCAGGAAAGAGGCTTCTGGTCTCTCCTATTGGGAGGCGTGGTTTCAAATCCCTCTTCTGACATGTCAAACTACTTTTATGATTCACTGTGGACACTGACTCATTTGGACATGCTGCTTTTTAGATGGTATATTTATCGTTTTTTAATACATCAGTTCAAATGTCAGGATGGCCGAGTGGTCTAAGGCGCCAGACTTAAGTTTCGACTCTGTTCTCAGCAAAAAAGACTTCTGGTCTCCAATTGGAGGCGTGGGTTCAAATCCCACTTCTGACATGTCAAACTACTTTTATGATTCACTCTGGACACTGACTCATTTGGACATGCTGGTTTTTAGATGGTATATTTATCGTTTTTTAATACATTAGTTCAAATGTCAGGATGGCCGAGTGGTCTAAGGCGCCAGACTTAAGCTTCGACTCTGTTCTCAGCAAACAAGACTTCTGGTCTCCAATTGGAGGCGTGGGTTCAAATCCCACTTCTGACAAGTCAAACTACTTTTATGATTCACTCTGGACACTGACTCATTTGGACATGCTGCTTTTTAGATGGTATATTCATCGTTTTTTAACACTGCAGTGCTAATTTCAGGATGGCCGAGTGGTCTAAGGCGCCAGACTCAAGGTTGGAAACCTTTCTCAGGGAAGAGGCTTCTGGTCTCCGATTGGAGGCGTGGGTTCAAATCCCACTTCTGACATGTCAAACTACTTTTATGATTCACTCTGGACACTGACTCATTTGGACATGCTGCTTTTTTAGGTGGTATATTCATCGTTTTTCAACACTGCACTGCTAATGTCAGGATGGCCGAGTGGTCTAAGCCGCCAGACTCAAGGTTGGAAACCTTTCTCAGGAAAGAGGCTTCTGGTCTCCGATTGGAGGCGTGGGTTCAAATCCCACTTCTGATATGTCAAACTACTTTTATGATTCACTCTGGACACTGACTCATTTGGACATGCTGGTTTTTAGATGGTATATTTATCGTTTTTTAATACATCAGTTCAAATGTCAGGATGGCCGAGTGGTCTAAGGCGCCAGACTTAAGTTTCGACTCTGTTCTCAGCAAAAAAGACTTCTGGTCTCCAATTGGAGGCGTGGGTTCAAATCCCACTTCTGACATGTCAAACTACTTTTATGATTCACTCTGGACACTGACTCATTTGGACATGCTGCTTTTTTAGGTGGTATATTCATTGTTTTTTAACACTGCCGTGCTAATGTCAGGATGGCCGAGTGGTCTAAGGCGCCAGACTTAAGTTTCGACTCTGTTCTCAGCAAAAAAGACTTCTGGTCTCCGATTGGAGGCGTGGGTTCAAATCCCACTTCTGACATGTCAAACTACTTTTATGATTCACTCTGGACACTGACTCATTTGGACATGCTGCTTTTTTAGGTTGTATATTCATCGTTTTTTAACACTGCAGTGCTATTGTCAGGATGGCCGAGTGGTCTAAGGCGCCAGACTTAAGGTTGGAAACCTTTCTCAGGAAAGAGGCTTCTTGTCTCCGATTGGAGGCGTGGGTTCAAATCCCACTTCTGACATGTCAAACTACTTTTATGATTCACTCTGGACACTGACTCATTCAGACATGCTGCTTTTTTAGGTGGTATATTCATCGTTTTTCAACACTGCACTGCTAAAGTCAGGATGGCCGAGTGGTCTAAGGCGCCAGACTCAAGGTTGGAAACCTTTCTCAGGAAAGAGGCTTCTGGTCTCCGATTGGAGGCGTGGGTTCAAATCCCACTTCTGACATGTCAAACTACTTTTATGATTCACTCTGGACACTGACTCATTTGGACATGCTGCTTTTTTAGGTGGTATATTCATCGTTTTTCAACACTGCACTGCTAAAGTCAGGATGGCCGAGTGGTCTAAGGCGCCAGACTCAAGGTTGGAAACCTTTCTCAGGAAAGAGGCTTCTGGTCTCCGATTGGAGGCGTGGGTTCAAATCCCACTTCTGACATGTCAAACTACTTTTATGATTCACTCTGGACACTGACTCATTTGGACATGCTGCTTTTTTAGGTGGTATATTCATCGTTTTTTAACACTGCAGTGCTAATGTCAGGATGGCCGAGTGGTCTAAGGCGCCAGACTCAAGGTTGGAAACCTTTCTCAGGAAAGAGGCTTCTGGTCTCTCCGATTGCAGGCGTGGGTTCAAATCCCACTTCTGACATGTCAAACTACTTTTATGATTCACTCTGGACACTGACTCATTTGGACATGCTGGTTTTTAGATGGTATATTTATCGTTTTTTAATACATCAGTTCAAATGTCAGGATGGCCGAGTGGTCTAAGGCGCCAGACTTAAGTTTCGACTCTGTTCTCAGCAAAAAAGACTTCTGGTCTCCAATTGGAGGCGTGGGTTCAAATCCCTCTTCTGACAAGTCAAACTACTTTTATGATTCACTCTGGACACTGACTCATTTGGACATGCTGCTTTTTAGATGGTATATTTATCGTTTTTTAACACTGCAGTGCTAATGTCAGGATGGCCGAGTGGTCTAAGGCGCCAGACTCAAGGTTGGAAACCTTTCTCAGGGAAGAGGCTTCTGGTCTCCGATTGGAGGCGTGGGTTCAAATCCCACTTCTGACATGTCAAACTACTTTTATGATTCACTCTGGACACTGACTCATTTGGACATGCTGCTTTTTTAGGTGGTATATTCATCGTTTTTTAACACTGCAGTGCTAATGTCAGGATGGCCGAGTGGTCTAAGGCGCCAGACTCAAGGTTGGAAACCTTTCTCAGGAAAGAGGCTTCTGGTCTCTCCTATTGGGAGGCGTGGTTTCAAATCCCTCTTCTGACATGTCAAACTACTTTTATGATTCACTGTGGACACTGACTCATTTGGACATGCTGCTTTTTAGATGGTATATTTATCGTTTTTTAATACATCAGTTCAAATGTCAGGATGGCCGAGTGGTCTAAGGCGCCAGACTTAAGTTTCGACTCTGTTCTCAGCAAAAAAGACTTCTGGTCTCCAATTGGAGGCGTGGGTTCAAATCCCACTTCTGACATGTCAAACTACTTTTATGATTCACTCTGGACACTGACTCATTTGGACATGCTGGTTTTTAGATGGTATATTTATCGTTTTTTAATACATTAGTTCAAATGTCAGGATGGCCGAGTGGTCTAAGGCGCCAGACTTAAGCTTCAACTCTGTTCTCAGCAAACAAGACTTCTGGTCTCCAATTGGAGGCGTGGGTTCAAATCCCACTTCTGACAAGTCAAACTACTTTTATGATTCACTCTGGACACTGACTCATTTGGACATGCTGCTTTTTAGATGGTATATTCATCGTTTTTTAACACTGCAGTGCTAATTTCAGGATGGCCGAGTGGTCTAAGGCGCCAGACTCAAGGTTGGAAACCTTTCTCAGGGAAGAGGCTTCTGGTCTCCGATTGGAGGCGTGGGTTCAAATCCCACTTCTGACATGTCAAACTACTTTTATGATTCACTCTGGACACTGACTCATTTGGACATGCTGCTTTTTTAGGTGGTATATTCATCGTTTTTCAACACTGCACTGCTAATGTCAGGATGGCCGAGTGGTCTAAGCCGCCAGACTCAAGGTTGGAAACCTTTCTCAGGAAAGAGGCTTCTGGTCTCCGATTGGAGGCGTGGGTTCAAATCCCACTTCTGATATGTCAAACTACTTTTATGATTCACTCTGGACACTGACTCATTTGGACATGCTGGTTTTTAGATGGTATATTTATCGTTTTTTAATACATCAGTTCAAATGTCAGGATGGCCGAGTGGTCTAAGGCGCCAGACTTAAGTTTCGACTCTGTTCTCAGCAAAAAAGACTTCTGGTCTCCAATTGGAGGCGTGGGTTCAAATCCCACTTCTGACATGTCAAACTACTTTTATGATTCACTCTGGACACTGACTCATTTGGACATGCTGCTTTTTTAGGTGGTATATTCATTGTTTTTTAACACTGCCGTGCTAATGTCAGGATGGCCGAGTGGTCTAAGGCGCCAGACTTAAGTTTCGACTCTGTTCTCAGCAAAAAAGACTTCTGGTCTCCGATTGGAGGCGTGGGTTCAAATCCCACTTCTGACATGTCAAACTACTTTTATGATTCACTCTGGACACTGACTCATTTGGACATGCTGCTTTTTTAGGTTGTATATTCATCGTTTTTTAACACTGCAGTGCTATTGTCAGGATGGCCGAGTGGTCTAAGGCGCCAGACTTAAGGTTGGAAACCTTTCTCAGGAAAGAGGCTTCTTGTCTCCGATTGGAGGCGTGGGTTCAAATCCCACTTCTGACATGTCAAACTACTTTTATGATTCACTCTGGACACTGACTCATTTGGACATGCTGGTTTTTAGATGGTATATTTATCGTTTTTAAATACATCAGTTCAAATGTCAGGATGGCCGAGTGGTCTAAGGCGCCAGACTTAAGTTTCCACTCTGTTCTCAGCAAAAAAGACTTCTGGTCTCCAATTGGAGGCGTGGGTTCAAATCCCACTTCTGACATGTCAAACTAATTTTATGATTCACTGTGGACACTGACTCATTTGGACATGCTGCTTTTTTAGGTTGTATATTCATCGTTTTTTAACACTGCAGTGCTAATGTCAGGATGGCCGAGTGGTCTAAGGCGCCAGACTTAAGTTTCGACTCTGTTCTCAGCAAAAAAGACTTCTGGTCTCCAATTGGAGGCGTGGGTTCAAATCCCACTTCTGACATGTCAAACTACTTTTATGATTCACTCTGGACACTGACTCATTTGGACATGCTGCTTTTTTAGGTGGTATATTCATTGTTTTTTAACACTGCCGTGCTAATGTCAGGATGGCCGAGTGGTCTAAGGCGCCAGACTTAAGTTTCGACTCTGTTCTCAGCAAAAAAGACTTCTGGTCTCCGATTGGAGGCGTGGGTTCAAATCCCACTTCTGACATGTCAAACTACTTTTATGATTCACTCTGGACACTGACTCATTTGGACATGCTGCTTTTTTAGGTTGTATATTCATCGTTTTTTAACACTGCAGTGCTAATGTCAGGATGGCCGAGTGGTCTAAGGCGCCAGACTTAAGGTTGGAAACCTTTCTCAGGAAAGAGGCTTCTTGTCTCCGATTGGAGGCGTGTGTTCAAATCCCACTTCTGACATGTCAAACTACTTTTATGATTCACTCTGGACACTGACTCATTTGGACATGCTGGTTTTTAGATGGTATATTTATCGTTTTTAAATACATCAGTTCAAATGTCAGGATGGCCGAGTGGTCTAAGGCGCCAGACTTAAGTTTCCACTCTGTTCTCAGCAAAAAAGACTTCTGGTCTCCAATTGGAGGCGTGGGTTCAAATCCCACTTCTGACATGTCAAACTACTTTTATGATTCACTGTGGAAACTGACTCATTTGGACATGCTGCTTTTTTAGGTTGTATATTCATCGTTTTTTAACACTGCAGTGCTAATGTCAGGATGGCCGAGTGGTCTAAGGCGCCAGACTTAAGTTTCCACTCAGTTCTCAGCAAAAAAGACTTCTGGTCTCCAATTGGAGGCGTGGGTTCAAATCGCACTTCTGTCATGTCAAACTACTTTTATGATTTACTCTGGACACTGACTCATTTGGACATGCTGGTTTTTAGATGGTATATTTATCGTTTTTTAATACATCATTTCAAATGTCAGGATGGCCGAGTGGTCTAAGGCGCCAGACTCAAGGTTGGAAACCTTTCTCAGGAAAGAGGCTTCTGGTCTCCGATTGGAGGCGTGTGTTCAAATCCCACTTCTGACATGTCAAACTACTTTTATGATTCACTCTGGACACTGACTCATTTGGACATGCTGGTTTTTAGATGGTATATTTATCGTTTTTAAATACATCAGTTCAAATGTCAGGATGGCCGAGTGGTCTAAGGCGCCAGACTTAAGTTTCCACTCTGTTCTCAGCAAAAAAGACTTCTGGTCTCCAATTGGAGGCGTGGGTTCAAATCCCACTTCTGACATGTCAAACTACTTTTATGATTTACTCTGGACACTGACTCATTTGGACATGCTGGTTTTTAGATGGTATATTTATCGTTTTTTAATACATCATTTCAAATGTCAGGATGGCCGAGTGGTCTAAGGCGCCAGACTCAAGGTTGGAAACCTTTCTCAGGAAAGAGGCTTCTGGTCTCCGATTGGAGGCGTGTGTTCAAATCCCTCTTCTGACATGTCAAACTACTTTTATGATTTACTCTGGACACTGACTCATTTGGACATGCTGGTTTTTAGATGGTATATTTATCGTTTTTTAATACATTAGTTCAAATGTCAGGATGGCCGAGTGGTCTAAGGCGCCAGACTTAAGCTTCGACTCTGTTCTCAGCAAACAAGACTTCTGGTCTCCAATTGGAGGCGTGGGTTCAAATCCCACTTCTGACAAGTCAAACTACTTTTATGATTCACTCTGGACACTGACTCATTTGGACATGCTGCTTTTTAGATGGTATATTCATCGTTTTTTAACACTGCAGTGCTAATTTCAGGATGGCCGAGTGGTCTAAGGCGCCAGACTTAAGGTTGGAAACCTTTCTCAGGGAAGAGGCTTCTGGTCTCCGATTGGAGGCGTGGGTTCAAATCCCACTTCTGACATGTCAAACTACTTTTATGATTCACTCTGGACACTGACTCATTTGGACATGCTGCTTTTTTAGGTGGTATATTCATCGTTTTTCAACACTGCACTGCTAATGTCAGGATGGCCGAGTGGTCTAAGGCGCCAGACTCAAGGTTGGAAACCTTTCTCAGGAAAGAGGCTTCTGGTCTCTCCGATTGCAGGCGTGGGTTCAAATCCCACTTCTGACATGTCAAACTACTTTTATGATTCACTCTGGACACTGACTCATTTGGACATGCTGCTTTTTTAGGTGGTATATTCATCGTTTTTTAACACTGCAGTGCTAATGTCAGGATGGCCGAGTGGTCAAAGGCGCCAGACTCAAGGTTGGAAACCTTTCTCAGGAAAGAGGCTTCTGGTCTCTCCTATTGGAGGCGTGGGTTCAAATCCCTCTTCTGACATGTCAAACTACTTTTATGATTCACTCTGGACACTGACTCATTTGGACATGCTGCTTTTTAGATGGTATATTTATCGTTTTTTAATACATCAGTTCAAATGTCAGGATGGCCGAGTGGTCTAAGGCGCCAGACTTAAGTTTCGACTCTGTTCTCAGCAAAAAAGACTTCTGGTCTCCAATTTGAGGCGTGGGTTCAAATCCCACTTCTGACGTGTCAAACTACTTTTATGATTCACTCTGGACACTGACTCATTTGGACATGCTGGTTTTTAGATGGTATATTTATCGTTTTTTAATACATCAGTTCAAATGTCAGGATGGCCGAGTGGTCTAAGGCGCCAGACTTAAGTTTCGACTCTGTTCTCAGCAAAAAAGACTTCTGGTCTCCAATTGGAGGCGTGGGTTCAAATCCCACTTCTGACATGTCAAACTACTTTTATGATTCACTCTGGACACTGACTCATTTGGACATGCTGCTTTTTTAGGTGGTATATTCATCGTTTTTTAACACTGCAGTGCTAATGTCAGGATGGCCGAGTGGTCTAAGGCGCCAGACTCAAGGTTGGAAACCTTTCTCAGGAAAGAGGCTTCTGGTCTCTCCGATTGCAGGCGTGGGTTCAAATCCCACTTCTGACATGTCAAACTACTTTTATGATTCACTCTGGACACTGACTCATTTGGACATGCTGGTTTTTAGATGGTATATTTATCGTTTTTTAATACATTAGTTCAAATGTCAGGATGGCCGAGTGGTCTAAGGCGCCAGACTTAAGCTTCGACTCTGTTCTCAGCAAACAAGACTTCTGGTCTCCAATTGGAGGCGTGGGTTCAAATCCCACTTCTGACAAGTCAAACTACTTTTATGATTCACTCTGGACACTGACTCATTTGGACATGCTGCTTTTTAGATGGTATATTTATCGTTTTTTAACACTGCAGTGCTAATGTCAGGATGGCCGAGTGGTCTAAGGCGCCAGACTCAAGGTTGGAAACCTTTCTCAGGGAAGAGGCTTCTGGTCTCTCCTATTGGAGGCGTGGGTTCAAATCCCTCTTCTGACATGTCAAACTACTTTTATGATTCACTGTGGACACTCACTCATTTGGACATGCTGGTTTTTAGATGGTATATTTATCGTTTTTTAATACATCAGTTCAAATGTCAGGATGGCCGAGTGGTCTAAGGCGCCAGACTTAAGTTTCGACTCTGTTCTCAGCAAAAAAGACTTCTGGTCTCCAATTGGAGGCGTGGGTTCAAATCCCACTTCTGACATGTCAAACTACTTTTATGATTCACTCTGGACACTGACTCATTCAGACATGCTGCTTTTTTAGGTGGTATATTCATCGTTTTTCAACACTGCACTGCTAAAGTCAGGATGGCCGAGTGGTCTAAGGCGCCAGACTCAAGGTTGGAAACCTTTCTCAGGAAAGAGGCTTCTGGTCTCCGATTGGAGGCGTGGGTTCAAATCCCACTTCTGACATGTCAAACTACTTTTATGATTCACTCTGGACACTGACTCATTTGGACATGCTGCTTTTTTAGGTGGTATATTCATCGTTTTTCAACACTGCACTGCTAAAGTCAGGATGGCCGAGTGGTCTAAGGCGCCAGACTCAAGGTTGGAAACCTTTCTCAGGAAAGAGGCTTCTGGTCTCCGATTGGAGGCGTGGGTTCAAATCCCACTTCTGACATGTCAAACTACTTTTATGATTCACTCTGGACACTGACTCATTTGGACATGCTGCTTTTTTAGGTGGTATATTCATCGTTTTTTAACACTGCAGTGCTAATGTCAGGATGGCCGAGTGGTCTAAGGCGCCAGACTCAAGGTTGGAAACCTTTCTCAGGAAAGAGGCTTCTGGTCTCTCCGATTGCAGGCGTGGGTTCAAATCCCACTTCTGACATGTCAAACTACTTTTATGATTCACTCTGGACACTGACTCATTTGGACATGCTGGTTTTTAGATGGTATATTTATCGTTTTTTAATACATCAGTTCAATTGTCAGGATGGCCGAGTGGTCTAAGGCGCCAGACTTAAGTTTCGACTCTGTTCTCAGCAAAAAAGACTTCTGGTCTCCAATTGGAGGCGTGGGTTCAAATCCCACTTCTGACAAGTCAAACTACTTTTATGATTCACTCTGGACACTGACTCATTTGGACATGCTGCTTTTTAGATGGTATATTTATCGTTTTTTAACACTGCAGTGCTAATGTCAGGATGGCCGAGTGGTCTAAGGCGCCAGACTCAAGGTTGGAAACCTTTCTCAGGGAAGAGGCTTCTGGTCTCCGATTGGAGGCGTGGGTTCAAATCCCACTTCTGACATGTCAAACTACTTTTATGATTCACTCTGGACACTGACTCATTTGGACATGCTGCTTTTTTAGGTGGTATATTCATCGTTTTTTAACACTGCAGTGCTAATGTCAGGATGGCCGAGTGGTCTAAGGCGCCAGACTCAAGGTTGGAAACCTTTCTCAGGAAAGAGGCTTCTGGTCTCTCCTATTGGGAGGCGTGGTTTCAAATCCCTCTTCTGACATGTCAAACTACTTTTATGATTCACTGTGGACACTGACTCATTTGGACATGCTGCTTTTTAGATGGTATATTTATCGTTTTTTAATACATCAGTTCAAATGTCAGGATGGCCGAGTGGTCTAAGGCGCCAGACTTAAGTTTCGACTCTGTTCTCAGCAAAAAAGACTTCTGGTCTCCAATTGGAGGCGTGGGTTCAAATCCCACTTCTGACATGTCAAACTACTTTTATGATTCACTCTGGACACTGACTCATTTGGACATGCTGGTTTTTAGATGGTATATTTATCGTTTTTTAATACATTAGTTCAAATGTCAGGATGGCCGAGTGGTCTAAGGCGCCAGACTTAAGCTTCGACTCTGTTCTCAGCAAACAAGACTTCTGGTCTCCAATTGGAGGCGTGGGTTCAAATCCCACTTCTGACAAGTCAAACTACTTTTATGATTCACTCTGGACACTGACTCATTTGGACATGCTGCTTTTTAGATGGTATATTCATCGTTTTTTAACACTGCAGTGCTAATTTCAGGATGGCCGAGTGGTCTAAGGCGCCAGACTCAAGGTTGGAAACCTTTCTCAGGGAAGAGGCTTCTGGTCTCCGATTGGAGGCGTGGGTTCAAATCCCACTTCTGACATGTCAAACTACTTTTATGATTCACTCTGGACACTGACTCATTTGGACATGCTGCTTTTTTAGGTGGTATATTCATCGTTTTTCAACACTGCACTGCTAATGTCAGGATGGCCGAGTGGTCTAAGCCGCCAGACTCAAGGTTGGAAACCTTTCTCAGGAAAGAGGCTTCTGGTCTCCGATTGGAGGCGTGGGTTCAAATCCCACTTCTGATATGTCAAACTACTTTTATGATTCACTCTGGACACTGACTCATTTGGACATGCTGGTTTTTAGATGGTATATTTATCGTTTTTTAATACATCAGTTCAAATGTCAGGATGGCCGAGTGGTCTAAGGCGCCAGACTTAAGTTTCGACTCTGTTCTCAGCAAAAAAGACTTCTGGTCTCCAATTGGAGGCGTGGGTTCAAATCCCACTTCTGACATGTCAAACTACTTTTATGATTCACTCTGGACACTGACTCATTTGGACATGCTGCTTTTTTAGGTGGTATATTCATTGTTTTTTAACACTGCCGTGCTAATGTCAGGATGGCCGAGTGGTCTAAGGCGCCAGACTTAAGTTTCGACTCTGTTCTCAGCAAAAAAGACTTCTGGTCTCCGATTGGAGGCGTGGGTTCAAATCCCACTTCTGACATGTCAAACTACTTTTATGATTCACTCTGGACACTGACTCATTTGGACATGCTGCTTTTTTAGGTTGTATATTCATCGTTTTTTAACACTGCAGTGCTATTGTCAGGATGGCCGAGTGGTCTAAGGCGCCAGACTTAAGGTTGGAAACCTTTCTCAGGAAAGAGGCTTCTTGTCTCCGATTGGAGGCGTGGGTTCAAATCCCACTTCTGACATGTCAAACTACTTTTATGATTCACTCTGGACACTGACTCATTCAGACATGCTGCTTTTTTAGGTGGTATATTCATCGTTTTTCAACACTGCACTGCTAAAGTCAGGATGGCCGAGTGGTCTAAGGCGCCAGACTCAAGGTTGGAAACCTTTCTCAGGAAAGAGGCTTCTGGTCTCCGATTGGAGGCGTGGGTTCAAATCCCACTTCTGACATGTCAAACTACTTTTATGATTCACTCTGGACACTGACTCATTTGGACATGCTGCTTTTTTAGGTGGTATATTCATCGTTTTTCAACACTGCACTGCTAAAGTCAGGATGGCCGAGTGGTCTAAGGCGCCAGACTCAAGGTTGGAAACCTTTCTCAGGAAAGAGGCTTCTGGTCTCCGATTGGAGGCGTGGGTTCAAATCCCACTTCTGACATGTCAAACTACTTTTATGATTCACTCTGGACACTGACTCATTTGGACATGCTGCTTTTTTAGGTGGTATATTCATCGTTTTTTAACACTGCAGTGCTAATGTCAGGATGGCCGAGTGGTCTAAGGCGCCAGACTCAAGGTTGGAAACCTTTCTCAGGAAAGAGGCTTCTGGTCTCTCCGATTGCAGGCGTGGGTTCAAATCCCACTTCTGACATGTCAAACTACTTTTATGATTCACTCTGGACACTGACTCATTTGGACATGCTGGTTTTTAGATGGTATATTTATCGTTTTTTAATACATCAGTTCAATTGTCAGGATGGCCGAGTGGTCTAAGGCGCCAGACTTAAGTTTCGACTCTGTTCTCAGCAAAAAAGACTTCTGGTCTCCAATTGGAGGCGTGGGTTCAAATCCCACTTCTGACAAGTCAAACTACTTTTATGATTCACTCTGGACACTGACTCATTTGGACATGCTGCTTTTTAGATGGTATATTTATCGTTTTTTAACACTGCAGTGCTAATGTCAGGATGGCCGAGTGGTCTAAGGCGCCAGACTCAAGGTTGGAAACCTTTCTCAGGGAAGAGGCTTCTGGTCTCCGATTGGAGGCGTGGGTTCAAATCCCACTTCTGACATGTCAAACTACTTTTATGATTCACTCTGGACACTGACTCATTTGGACATGCTGCTTTTTTAGGTGGTATATTCATCGTTTTTTAACACTGCAGTGCTAATGTCAGGATGGCCGAGTGGTCTAAGGCGCCAGACTCAAGGTTGGAAACCTTTCTCAGGAAAGAGGCTTCTGGTCTCTCCTATTGGGAGGCGTGGTTTCAAATCCCTCTTCTGACATGTCAAACTACTTTTATGATTCACTGTGGACACTGACTCATTTGGACATGCTGCTTTTTAGATGGTATATTTATCGTTTTTTAATACATCAGTTCAAATGTCAGGATGGCCGAGTGGTCTAAGGCGCCAGACTTAAGTTTCGACTCTGTTCTCAGCAAAAAAGACTTCTGGTCTCCAATTGGAGGCGTGGGTTCAAATCCCACTTCTGACATGTCAAACTACTTTTATGATTCACTCTGGACACTGACTCATTTGGACATGCTGGTTTTTAGATGGTATATTTATCGTTTTTTAATACATTAGTTCAAATGTCAGGATGGCCGAGTGGTCTAAGGCGCCAGACTTAAGCTTCGACTCTGTTCTCAGCAAACAAGACTTCTGGTCTCCAATTGGAGGCGTGGGTTCAAATCCCACTTCTGACAAGTCAAACTACTTTTATGATTCACTCTGGACACTGACTCATTTGGACATGCTGCTTTTTAGATGGTATATTCATCGTTTTTTAACACTGCAGTGCTAATTTCAGGATGGCCGAGTGGTCTAAGGCGCCAGACTCAAGGTTGGAAACCTTTCTCAGGGAAGAGGCTTCTGGTCTCCGATTGGAGGCGTGGGTTCAAATCCCACTTCTGACATGTCAAACTACTTTTATGATTCACTCTGGACACTGACTCATTTGGACATGCTGCTTTTTTAGGTGGTATATTCATCGTTTTTCAACACTGCACTGCTAATGTCAGGATGGCCGAGTGGTCTAAGCCGCCAGACTCAAGGTTGGAAACCTTTCTCAGGAAAGAGGCTTCTGGTCTCCGATTGGAGGCGTGGGTTCAAATCCCACTTCTGATATGTCAAACTACTTTTATGATTCACTCTGGACACTGACTCATTTGGACATGCTGGTTTTTAGATGGTATATTTATCGTTTTTTAATACATCAGTTCAAATGTCAGGATGGCCGAGTGGTCTAAGGCGCCAGACTTAAGTTTCGACTCTGTTCTCAGCAAAAAAGACTTCTGGTCTCCAATTGGAGGCGTGGGTTCAAATCCCACTTCTGACATGTCAAACTACTTTTATGATTCACTCTGGACACTGACTCATTTGGACATGCTGCTTTTTTAGGTGGTATATTCATTGTTTTTTAACACTGCCGTGCTAATGTCAGGATGGCCGAGTGGTCTAAGGCGCCAGACTTAAGTTTCGACTCTGTTCTCAGCAAAAAAGACTTCTGGTCTCCGATTGGAGGCGTGGGTTCAAATCCCACTTCTGACATGTCAAACTACTTTTATGATTCACTCTGGACACTGACTCATTTGGACATGCTGCTTTTTTAGGTTGTATATTCATCGTTTTTTAACACTGCAGTGCTATTGTCAGGATGGCCGAGTGGTCTAAGGCGCCAGACTTAAGGTTGGAAACCTTTCTCAGGAAAGAGGCTTCTTGTCTCCGATTGGAGGCGTGGGTTCAAATCCCACTTCTGACATGTCAAACTACTTTTATGATTCACTCTGGACACTGACTCATTTGGACATGCTGGTTTTTAGATGGTATATTTATCGTTTTTAAATACATCAGTTCAAATGTCAGGATGGCCGAGTGGTCTAAGGCGCCAGACTTAAGTTTCCACTCTGTTCTCAGCAAAAAAGACTTCTGGTCTCCAATTGGAGGCGTGGGTTCAAATCCCACTTCTGACATGTCAAACTAATTTTATGATTCACTGTGGACACTGACTCATTTGGACATGCTGCTTTTTTAGGTTGTATATTCATCGTTTTTTAACACTGCAGTGCTAATGTCAGGATGGCCGAGTGGTCTAAGGCGCCAGACTTAAGTTTCGACTCTGTTCTCAGCAAAAAAGACTTCTGGTCTCCAATTGGAGGCGTGGGTTCAAATCCCACTTCTGACATGTCAAACTACTTTTATGATTCACTCTGGACACTGACTCATTTGGACATGCTGCTTTTTTAGGTGGTATATTCATTGTTTTTTAACACTGCCGTGCTAATGTCAGGATGGCCGAGTGGTCTAAGGCGCCAGACTTAAGTTTCGACTCTGTTCTCAGCAAAAAAGACTTCTGGTCTCCGATTGGAGGCGTGGGTTCAAATCCCACTTCTGACATGTCAAACTACTTTTATGATTCACTCTGGACACTGACTCATTTGGACATGCTGCTTTTTTAGGTTGTATATTCATCGTTTTTTAACACTGCAGTGCTAATGTCAGGATGGCCGAGTGGTCTAAGGCGCCAGACTTAAGGTTGGAAACCTTTCTCAGGAAAGAGGCTTCTTGTCTCCGATTGGAGGCGTGTGTTCAAATCCCACTTCTGACATGTCAAACTACTTTTATGATTCACTCTGGACACTGACTCATTTGGACATGCTGGTTTTTAGATGGTATATTTATCGTTTTTAAATACATCAGTTCAAATGTCAGGATGGCCGAGTGGTCTAAGGCGCCAGACTTAAGTTTCCACTCTGTTCTCAGCAAAAAAGACTTCTGGTCTCCAATTGGAGGCGTGGGTTCAAATCCCACTTCTGACATGTCAAACTACTTTTATGATTCACTGTGGAAACTGACTCATTTGGACATGCTGCTTTTTTAGGTTGTATATTCATCGTTTTTTAACACTGCAGTGCTAATGTCAGGATGGCCGAGTGGTCTAAGGCGCCAGACTTAAGTTTCCACTCAGTTCTCAGCAAAAAAGACTTCTGGTCTCCAATTGGAGGCGTGGGTTCAAATCGCACTTCTGTCATGTCAAACTACTTTTATGATTTACTCTGGACACTGACTCATTTGGACATGCTGGTTTTTAGATGGTATATTTATCGTTTTTTAATACATCATTTCAAATGTCAGGATGGCCGAGTGGTCTAAGGCGCCAGACTCAAGGTTGGAAACCTTTCTCAGGAAAGAGGCTTCTGGTCTCCGATTGGAGGCGTGTGTTCAAATCCCACTTCTGACATGTCAAACTACTTTTATGATTCACTCTGGACACTGACTCATTTGGACATGCTGGTTTTTAGATGGTATATTTATCGTTTTTAAATACATCAGTTCAAATGTCAGGATGGCCGAGTGGTCTAAGGCGCCAGACTTAAGTTTCCACTCTGTTCTCAGCAAAAAAGACTTCTGGTCTCCAATTGGAGGCGTGGGTTCAAATCCCACTTCTGACATGTCAAACTACTTTTATGATTTACTCTGGACACTGACTCATTTGGACATGCTGGTTTTTAGATGGTATATTTATCGTTTTTTAATACATCATTTCAAATGTCAGGATGGCCGAGTGGTCTAAGGCGCCAGACTCAAGGTTGGAAACCTTTCTCAGGAAAGAGGCTTCTGGTCTCCGATTGGAGGCGTGTGTTCAAATCCCACTTCTGACATGTCAAACTACTTTTATGATTCACTCTGGACACTGACTCATTTGGACATGCTGGTTTTTAGATGGTATATTTATCGTTTTTAAATACATCAGTTCAAATGTCAGGATGGCCGAGTGGTCTAAGGCGCCAGACTTAAGTTTCCACTCTGTTCTCAGCAAAAAAGACTTCTGGTCTCCAATTGGAGGCGTGGGTTCAAATCCCACTTCTGACATGTCAAACTACTTTTATGATTCACTGTGGAAACTGACTCATTTGGACATGCTGCTTTTTTAGGTTGTATATTCATCGTTTTTTAACACTGCAGTGCTAATGTCAGGATGGCCGAGTGGTCTAAGGCGCCAGACTTAAGTTTCCACTCTGTTCTCAGCAAAAAAGACTTCTGGTCTCCAATTGGAGGCGTGGGTTCAAATCCCACTTCTGACATGTCAAACTACTTTTATGATTTACTCTGGACACTGACTCATTTGGACATGCTGGTTTTTAGATGGTATATTTATCGTTTTTTAATACATCATTTCAAATGTCAGGATGGCCGAGTGGTCTAAGGCGCCAGACTCAAGGTTGGAAACCTTTCTCAGGAAAGAGGCTTCTGGTCTCCGATTGGAGTCGTGGGTTCAAATCCCACTTCTGACATGTCAAACTACTTTTATGATTCACTCTGGACACTGACTCATTTGGACATGCTGCTTTTTTAGGTGGTATATTCATTGTTTTTTAACACTGCAGTGCTAATGTCAGGATGGCCGAGTGGTCTAAGGCGCCAGACTCAAGGTTGGAAACCTTTCTCAGGAAAGAGGCTTCTGGTCTCTCCGATTGCAGGCGTGGGTTCAAATCCCACTTCTGACATGTCAAACTACTTTTATGATTCACTCTCGACACTGACTCATTTGGACATGCTGCTTTTTTAGGTGGTATATTCATCGTTTTTCAACACTGCACTGCTAAAGTCAGGATGGCCGAGTGGTCTAAGGCGCCAGACTCAAGGTTGGAAACCTTTCTCAGGAAAGAGGCTTCTGGTCTCCGATTGGAGGCGTGGGTTCAAATCCCACTTCTGACATGTCAAACTACTTTTATGATTCACTCTGGACACTGACTCATTTGGACATGCTGGTTTTTAGATGGTATATTTATCGTTTTTTAATACATCAGTTCAAATGTCAGGATGGCCGAGTGGTCTAAGGCGCCAGACTTAAGTTTCGACTCTGTTCTCAGCAAAAAAGACTTCTGGTCTCCAATTGGAGGCGTGGGTTCAAATCCCACTTCTGACATGTCAAACTACTTTTATGATTCACTCTGGACACTGACTCATTTGGACATGCTGGTTTTTAGATGGTATATTTATCGTTTTTTAATACATTAGTTCAAATGTCAGGATGGCCGAGTGGTCTAAGGCGCCAGACTTAAGCTTCGACTCTGTTCTCAGCAAACAAGACTTCTGGTCTCCAATTGGAGGCGTGGGTTCAAATCCCACTTCTGACAAGTCAAACTACTTTTATGATTCACTCTGGACACTGACTCATTTGGACATGCTGCTTTTTAGATGGTATATTCATCGTTTTTTAACACTGCAGTGCTAATTTCAGGATGGCCGAGTGGTCTAAGGCGCCAGACTCAAGGTTGGAAACCTTTCTCAGGGAAGAGGCTTCTGGTCTCCGATTGGAGGCGTGGGTTCAAATCCCACTTCTGACATGTCAAACTACTTTTATGATTCACTCTGGACACTGACTCATTTGGACATGCTGCTTTTTTAGGTGGTATATTCATCGTTTTTCAACACTGCACTGCTAATGTCAGGATGGCCGAGTGGTCTAAGCCGCCAGACTCAAGGTTGGAAACCTTTCTCAGGAAAGAGGCTTCTGGTCTCCGATTGGAGGCGTGGGTTCAAATCCCACTTCTGATATGTCAAACTACTTTTATGATTCACTCTGGACACTGACTCATTTGGACATGCTGGTTTTTAGATGGTATATTTATCGTTTTTTAATACATCAGTTCAAATGTCAGGATGGCCGAGTGGTCTAAGGCGCCAGACTTAAGTTTCGACTCTGTTCTCAGCAAAAAAGACTTCTGGTCTCCAATTGGAGGCGTGGGTTCAAATCCCACTTCTGACATGTCAAACTACTTTTATGATTCACTCTGGACACTGACTCATTTGGACATGCTGCTTTTTTAGGTGGTATATTCATTGTTTTTTAACACTGCCGTGCTAATGTCAGGATGGCCGAGTGGTCTAAGGCGCCAGACTTAAGTTTCGACTCTGTTCTCAGCAAAAAAGACTTCTGGTCTCCGATTGGAGGCGTGGGTTCAAATCCCACTTCTGACATGTCAAACTACTTTTATGATTCACTCTGGACACTGACTCATTTGGACATGCTGCTTTTTTAGGTTGTATATTCATCGTTTTTTAACACTGCAGTGCTATTGTCAGGATGGCCGAGTGGTCTAAGGCGCCAGACTTAAGGTTGGAAACCTTTCTCAGGAAAGAGGCTTCTTGTCTCCGATTGGAGGCGTGGGTTCAAATCCCACTTCTGACATGTCAAACTACTTTTATGATTCACTCTGGACACTGACTCATTTGGACATGCTGGTTTTTAGATGGTATATTTATCGTTTTTAAATACATCAGTTCAAATGTCAGGATGGCCGAGTGGTCTAAGGCGCCAGACTTAAGTTTCCACTCTGTTCTCAGCAAAAAAGACTTCTGGTCTCCAATTGGAGGCGTGGGTTCAAATCCCACTTCTGACATGTCAAACTAATTTTATGATTCACTCTGGACACTGACTCATTTGGACATGCTGCTTTTTTAGGTGGTATATTCATTGTTTTTTAACACTGCCGTGCTAATGTCAGGATGGCCGAGTGGTCTAAGGCGCCAGACTTAAGTTTCGACTCTGTTCTCAGCAAAAAAGACTTCTGGTCTCCGATTGGAGGCGTGGGTTCAAATCCCACTTCTGACATGTCAAACTACTTTTATGATTCACTCTGGACACTGACTCATTTGGACATGCTGCTTTTTAGATGGTATATTTATCGTTTTTTAATACATCAGTTCAAATGTCAGGATGGCCGAGTGGTCTAAGGAGCCAGACTCAAGGTTGGAAACCTTTCTCAGGAAAGAGGCTTCTGGTCTCCGATTGGAGGCGTGGGTTCAAATCCCACTTCTGACATGTCAAACTACTTTTATGATTCACTCTGGACACTGACTCATTTGGACATGCTGCTTTTTAGATGGTATATTTATCGTTTTTTAATACATCAGTTCAAATGTCAGGATGGCCGAGTGGTCTAAGGCGCCAGACTTAAGTTTCGACTCTGTTCTCAGCAAAAAAGACTTCTGGTCTCCAATTGGAGGCGTGGGTTCAAATCCCACTTCTGACATGTCAAACTACTTTTATGATTCACTCTGGACACTGACTCATTTGGACATGCTGCTTTTTTAGGTGGTATATTCATCGTTTTTTAACACTGCAGTGCTAATGTCAGGATGGCCGAGTGGTCTAAGGCGCCAGACTCAAGGTTGGAAACCTTTCTCAGGAAAGAGGCTTCTGGTCTCCGATTGGAGGCGTGGCTTCAAATCCCACTTCTGACATGTCAAACTACTTTTATGATTCACTCTGGACACTGACTCATTTGGACATGCTGCTTTTTAGATGGTATATTTATCGTTTTTTAATACATCAGTTCAAATGTCAGGATGGCCGAGTGGTCTAAGGCGCCAGACTTAAGTTTCGACTCTGTTCTCAGCAAAAAATACTTCTGGTCTCCAATTGGAGGCGTGGGTTCAAATCCCACTTCTGACATGTCAAACTACTTTTATGATTCACTCTGGACACTGACTCATTTGGACATGCTGCTTTTTTAGGTGGTATATTCATCGTTTTTCAACACTGCACTGCTAATGTCAGGATGGCCGAGTGGTCTAAGCCGCCAGACTCAAGGTTGGAAACCTTTCTCAGGAAAGAGGCTTCTGGTCTCCGATTGGAGGCGTGGTTTCAAATCCCACTTCTGACATGTCAAACTACTTTTATGATTCACTCTGGACACTGACTCATTTGGACATGCTGGTTTTTAGATGGTATATTTATCGTTTTTTAATACATCAGTTCAAATGTCAGGATGGCCGAGTGGTCTAAGGCGCCAGACTTAAGTTTCGACTCTGTTCTCAGCAAAAAAGACTTCTGGTCTCCAATTGGAGGCGTGGGTTCAAATCCCACTTCTGACATGTCAAACTACTTTTATGATTCACTCTGGACACTGACTCATTTGGACATGCTGGTTTTTAGATGGTATATTTATAGTTTTTTAATACATTAGTTCAAATGTCAGGATGGCCGAGTGGTCTAAGGCGCCAGACTTAAGCTTCGACTCTGTTCTCAGCAAACAAGACTTCTGGTCTCCAATTGGAGGCGTGGGTTCAAATCCCACTTCTGACAGGTCAAACTACTTTTATGATTCACTCTGGACACTGACTCATTTGGACATGCTGCTTTTTAGATGGTATATTCATCGTTTTTTAACACTGCAGTGCTAATTTCAGGATGGCCGAGTGGTCTAAGGCGCCAGACTCAAGGTTGGAAACCTTTCTCAGGGAAGAGGCTTCTGGTCTCCGATTGGAGGCGTGGGTTCAAATCCCACTTCTGACATGTCAAACTACTTTTATGATTCACTCTGGACACTGACTCATTTGGACATGCTGCTTTTTTAGGTGGTATATTCATCGTTTTTCAACACTGCACTGCTAATGTCAGGATGGCCGAGTGGTCTAAGCCGCCAGACTCAAGGTTGGAAACCTTTCTCAGGAAAGAGGCTTCTGGTCTCCGATTGGAGGCGTGGGTTCAAATCCCACTTCTGATATGTCAAACTACTTTTATGATTCACTCTGGACACTGACTCATTTGGACATGCTGGTTTTTAGATGGTATATTTATCGTTTTTTAATACATCAGTTCAAATGTCAGGATGGCCGAGTGGTCTAAGGCGCCAGACTTAAGTTTCGACTCTGTTCTCAGCAAAAAAGACTTCTGGTCTCCAATTGGAGGCGTGGGTTCAAATCCCACTTCTGACATGTCAAACTACTTTTATGATTCACTCTGGACACTGACTCATTTGGACATGCTGCTTTTTTAGGTGGTATATTCATTGTTTTTTAACACTGCCGTGCTAATGTCAGGATGGCCGAGTGGTCTAAGGCGCCAGACTTAAGTTTCGACTCTGTTTTCAGCAAAAAAGACTTCTGGTCTCCGATTGGAGGCGTGGGTTCAAATCCCACTTCTGACATGTCAAACTACTTTTATGATTCACTCTGGACACTGACTCATTTGGACATGCTGCTTTTTTAGGTTGTATATTCATCGTTTTTTAACACTGCAGTGCTATTGTCAGGATGGCCGAGTGGTCTAAGGCGCCAGACTTAAGGTTGGAAACCTTTCTCAGGAAAGAGGCTTCTGGTCTCCGATTGGAGGCGTGGCTTCAAATCCCACTTCTGACATGTCAAACTACTTTTATGATTCACTCTGGACACTGACTCATTTGGACATGCTGCTTTTTAGATGGTATATTTATCGTTTTTTAATACATCAGTTCAAATGTCAGGATGGCCGAGTGGTCTAAGGCGCCAGACTTAAGTTTCCACTCTGTTCTCAGCAAAAAAGACTTCTGGTCTCCAATTGGAGGCGTGGGTTCAAATCCCACTTCTGACATGTCAAACTAATTTTATGATTCACTGTGGACACTGACTCATTTGGACATGCTGCTTTTTTAGGTTGTATATTCATCGTTTTTTAACACTGCAGTGCTAATGTCAGGATGGCCGAGTGGTCTAAGGCGCCAGACTTAAGTTTCAACTCTGTTCTCAGCAAAAAAGACTTCTGGTCTCCAATTGGAGGCGTGGGTTCAAATCCCACTTCTGACATGTCAAACTACTTTTATGATTCACTCTGGACACTGACTCATTTGGACATGCTGCTTTTTTAGGTGGTATATTCATTGTTTTTTAACACTGCCGTGCTAATGTCAGGATGGCCGAGTGGTCTAAGGCGCCAGACTTAAGTTTCGACTCTGTTCTCAGCAAAAAAGACTTCTGGTCTCCGATTGGAGGCGTGGGTTCAAATCCCACTTCTGACATGTCAAACTACTTTTATGATTCACTCTGGACACTGACTCATTTGGACATGCTGCTTTTCAGATGGTATATTTATCGTTTTTTAATACATCAGTTCAAATGTCAGGATGGCCGAGTGGTCTAAGGAGCCAGACTCAAGGTTGGAAACCTTTCTCAGGAAAGAGGCTTCTGGTCTCCGATTGGAGGTGTGGGTTCAAATCCCACTTCTGACATGTCAAACTACTTTTATGATTCACTCTGGACACTGACTCATTTGGACATGCTGCTTTTTAGATGGTATATTTATCGTTTTTTAATACATCAGTTCAAATGTCAGGATGGCCGAGTGGTCTAAGGCGCCAGACTTAAGTTTCGACTCTGTTCTCAGCAAAAAAGACTTCTGGTCTCCAATTGGAGGCGTGGGTTCAAATCCCACTTCTGACATGTCAAACTACTTTTATGATTCACTCTGGACACTGACTCATTTGGACATGCTGCTTTTTTAGGTGGTATATTCATCGTTTTTTAACACTGCAGTGCTAATGTCAGGATGGCCGAGTGGTCTAAGGCGCCAGACTCAAGGTTGGAAACCTTTCTCAGGAAAGAGGCTTCTGGTCTCCGATTGGAGGCGTGGGTTCAAATCCCACTTCTGACATGTCAAACTACTTTTATGATTCACTCTGGACACTGACTCATTTGGACATGCTGCTTTTTAGATGGTATATTTATCGTTTTTTAATACATCAGTTCAAATGTCAGGATGGCCGAGTGGTCTAAGGCGCCAGACTTAAGTTTCGACTCTGTTCTCAGCAAAAAAGACTTCTGGTCTCCAATTAGAGGC
This sequence comes from Pungitius pungitius, assembly GCF_949316345.1. Lineage (NCBI taxonomy): Eukaryota > Metazoa > Chordata > Actinopteri > Perciformes > Gasterosteidae > Pungitius > Pungitius pungitius. The sequence goes on from NC_084901.1 coordinate 846,253, forward strand.
GTGGGTTCAAATCCCACTTCTGACATGTCAAACTACTTTTATGATTCACTCTGGACACTGACTCATTTGGACATGCTGCTTTTTTAGGTGGTATATTCATCGTTTTTTAACACTGCAGTGCTAATGTCAGGATGGCCGAGTGGTCTAAGGCGCCAGACTCAAGGTTGGAAACCTTTCTCAGGAAAGAGGCTTCTGGTCTCCGATTGGAGGCGTGGGTTCAAATCCCACTTCTGACATGTCAAACTACTTTTATGATTCACTCTGGACACTGACTCATTTGGACATGCCGCTTTTTTAGGTGGTATATTCATCGTTTTTCAACACTGCACTGCTAAAGTCAGGATGGCCGAGTGGTCTAAGGCGCCAGACTCAAGGTTGGAAACCTTTCTCAGGAAAGAGGCTTCTGGTCTCCGATTGGAGGCGTGGGTTCAAATCCCACTTCTGACATGTCAAACTACTTTTATGATTCACTCTGGACACTGACTCATTTGGACATGCTGCTTTTTAGATGGTATATTTATCGTTTTTTAATACATCAGTTCAAATGTCAGGATGGCCGAGTGGTCTAAGGCGCCAGACTTAAGTTTCGACTCTGTTCTCAGCAAAAAAGACTTCTGGTCTCCAATTGGAGGCGTGGGTTCAAATCCCACTTCTGACATGTCAAACTACTTTTATGATTCACTCTGGACACTGACTCATTTGGACATGCTGCTTTTTTAGGTGGTATATTCATCGTTTTTTAACACTGCAGTGCTAATGTCAGGATGGCCGAGTGGTCTAAGGCGCCAGACTCAAGGTTGGAAACCTTTCTCAGGAAAGAGGCTTCTGGTCTCCGATTGGAGGCGTGGGTTCAAATCCCACTTCTGACATGTCAAACTACTTTTATGATTCACTCTGGACACTGACTCATTTGGACATGCTGCTTTTTTAGGTGGTATATTCATCGTTTTTCAACACTGCACTGCTAAAGTCAGGATGGCCGAGTGGTCTAAGGCGCCAGACTCAAGGTTGGAAACCTTTCTCAGGAAAGAGGCTTCTGGTCTCCGATTGGAGGCGTGGGTTCAAATCCCACTTCTGACATGTCAAACTGCTTTTATGATTCACTCTGGACACTGACTCATTTGGACATGCTGCTTTTTAGATGGTATATTTATCGTTTTTTAATACATCAGTTCAAATGTCAGGATGGCCGAGTGGTCTAAGGCGCCAGACTTAAGTTTCGACTCTGTTCTCAGCAAAAAAGACTTCTGGTCTCCAATCGGAGGCGTGGGTTCAAATCCCACTTCTGACATGTCAAACTACTTTTATGATTCACTCTGGACACTGACTCATTTGGACATGCTGGTTTTTAGATGGTATATTTATCGTTTTTAAATACATCAGTTCAAATGTCAGGATGGCCGAGTGGTCTAAGGCGCCAGACTCAAGGTTGGAAACCTTTCTCAGGAAAGAGGCTTCTGGTCTCCGATTGGAGGCGTGGGTTCAAATCCCACTTCTGACATGTCAAACTACTTTTATGATTCACTCTGGACACTGACTCATTTGGACATGCTGCTTTTTAGATGGTATATTTATCGTTTTTTAATACATCAGTTCAAATGTCAGGATGGCCGAGTGGTCTAAGGCGCCAGACTTAAGTTTCGACTCTGTTCTCAGCAAAAAAGACTTCTGGTCTCCAATTGGAGGCGTGGGTTCAAATCCCACTTCTGACATGTCAAACTACTTTTATGATTCACTCTGGACACTGACTCATTTGGACATGCTGCTTTTTAGATGGTATATTCATCGTTTTTTAACACTGCAGTGCTAATTTCAGGATGGCCGAGTGGTCTAAGGCGCCAGACTCAAGGTTGGAAACCTTTCTCAGGGAAGAGGCTTCTGGTCTCCGATTGGAGGCGTGGGTTCAAATCCCACTTCTGACATGTCAAACTACTTTTATGATTCACTCTGGACACTGACTCATTTGGACATGCTGCTTTTTTAGGTGGTATATTCATCGTTTTTCAACACTGCACTGCTAATGTCAGGATGGCCGAGTGGTCTAAGCCGCCAGACTCAAGGTTGGAAACCTTTCTCAGGAAAGAGGCTTCTGGTCTCCGATTGGAGGCGTGGGTTCAAATCCCACTTCTGATATGTCAAACTACTTTTATGATTCACTCTGGACACTGACTCATTTGGACATGCTGGTTTTTAGATGGTATATTTATCGTTTTTTAATACATCAGTTCAAATGTCAGGATGGCCGAGTGGTCTAAGGCGCCAGACTTAAGTTTCGACTCTGTTCTCAGCAAAAAAGACTTCTGGTCTCCAATTGGAGGCGTGGGTTCAAATCCCACTTCTGACATGTCAAACTACTTTTATGATTCACTCTGGACACTGACTCATTTGGACATGCTGCTTTTTTAGGTGGTATATTCATTGTTTTTTAACACTGCCGTGCTAATGTCAGGATGGCCGAGTGGTCTAAGGCGCCAGACTTAAGTTTCGACTCTGTTTTCAGCAAAAAAGACTTCTGGTCTCCGATTGGAGGCGTGGGTTCAAATCCCACTTCTGACATGTCAAACTACTTTTATGATTCACTCTGGACACTGACTCATTTGGACATGCTGCTTTTTTAGGTTGTATATTCATCGTTTTTTAACACTGCAGTGCTATTGTCAGGATGGCCGAGTGGTCTAAGGCGCCAGACTTAAGGTTGGAAACCTTTCTCAGGAAAGAGGCTTCTGGTCTCCGATTGGAGGCGTGGCTTCAAATCCCACTTCTGACATGTCAAACTACTTTTATGATTCACTCTGGACACTGACTCATTTGGACATGCTGCTTTTTAGATGGTATATTTATCGTTTTTTAATACATCAGTTCAAATGTCAGGATGGCCGAGTGGTCTAAGGCGCCAGACTTAAGTTTCCACTCTGTTCTCAGCAAAAAAGACTTCTGGTCTCCAATTGGAGGCGTGGGTTCAAATCCCACTTCTGACATGTCAAACTAATTTTATGATTCACTGTGGACACTGACTCATTTGGACATGCTGCTTTTTTAGGTTGTATATTCATCGTTTTTTAACACTGCAGTGCTAATGTCAGGATGGCCGAGTGGTCTAAGGCGCCAGACTTAAGTTTCAACTCTGTTCTCAGCAAAAAAGACTTCTGGTCTCCAATTGGAGGCGTGGGTTCAAATCCCACTTCTGACATGTCAAACTACTTTTATGATTCACTCTGGACACTGACTCATTTGGACATGCTGCTTTTTTAGGTGGTATATTCATTGTTTTTTAACACTGCCGTGCTAATGTCAGGATGGCCGAGTGGTCTAAGGCGCCAGACTTAAGTTTCGACTCTGTTCTCAGCAAAAAAGACTTCTGGTCTCCGATTGGAGGCGTGGGTTCAAATCCCACTTCTGACATGTCAAACTACTTTTATGATTCACTCTGGACACTGACTCATTTGGACATGCTGCTTTTCAGATGGTATATTTATCGTTTTTTAATACATCAGTTCAAATGTCAGGATGGCCGAGTGGTCTAAGGAGCCAGACTCAAGGTTGGAAACCTTTCTCAGGAAAGAGGCTTCTGGTCTCCGATTGGAGGTGTGGGTTCAAATCCCACTTCTGACATGTCAAACTACTTTTATGATTCACTCTGGACACTGACTCATTTGGACATGCTGCTTTTTAGATGGTATATTTATCGTTTTTTAATACATCAGTTCAAATGTCAGGATGGCCGAGTGGTCTAAGGCGCCAGACTTAAGTTTCGACTCTGTTCTCAGCAAAAAAGACTTCTGGTCTCCAATTGGAGGCGTGGGTTCAAATCCCACTTCTGACATGTCAAACTACTTTTATGATTCACTCTGGACACTGACTCATTTGGACATGCTGCTTTTTTAGGTGGTATATTCATCGTTTTTTAACACTGCAGTGCTAATGTCAGGATGGCCGAGTGGTCTAAGGCGCCAGACTCAAGGTTGGAAACCTTTCTCAGGAAAGAGGCTTCTGGTCTCCGATTGGAGGCGTGGGTTCAAATCCCACTTCTGACATGTCAAACTACTTTTATGATTCACTCTGGACACTGACTCATTTGGACATGCTGCTTTTTAGATGGTATATTTATCGTTTTTTAATACATCAGTTCAAATGTCAGGATGGCCGAGTGGTCTAAGGCGCCAGACTTAAGTTTCGACTCTGTTCTCAGCAAAAAAGACTTCTGGTCTCCAATTAGAGGCGTGGGTTCAAATCCCACTTCTGACATGTCAAACTACTTTTATGATTCACTCTGGACACTGACTCATTTGGACATGCTGCTTTTTTAGGTGGTATATTCATCGTTTTTTAACACTGCAGTGCTAATGTCAGGATGGCCGAGTGGTCTAAGGCGCCAGACTCAAGGTTGGAAACCTTTCTCAGGAAAGAGGCTTCTGGTCTCCGATTGGAGGCGTGGGTTCAAATCCCACTTCTGACATGTCAAACTACTTTTATGATTCACTCTGGACACTGACTCATTTGGACATGCCGCTTTTTTAGGTGGTATATTCATCGTTTTTCAACACTGCACTGCTAAAGTCAGGATGGCCGAGTGGTCTAAGGCGCCAGACTCAAGGTTGGAAACCTTTCTCAGGAAAGAGGCTTCTGGTCTCCGATTGGAGGCGTGGGTTCAAATCCCACTTCTGACATGTCAAACTACTTTTATGATTCACTCTGGACACTGACTCATTTGGACATGCTGCTTTTTAGATGGTATATTTATCGTTTTTTAATACATCAGTTCAAATGTCAGGATGGCCGAGTGGTCTAAGGCGCCAGACTTAAGTTTCGACTCTGTTCTCAGCAAAAAAGACTTCTGGTCTCCAATTGGAGGCGTGGGTTCAAATCCCACTTCTGACATGTCAAACTACTTTTATGATTCACTCTGGACACTGACTCATTTGGACATGCTGCTTTTTTAGGTGGTATATTCATCGTTTTTTAACACTGCAGTGCTAATGTCAGGATGGCCGAGTGGTCTAAGGCGCCAGACTCAAGGTTGGAAACCTTTCTCAGGAAAGAGGCTTCTGGTCTCCGATTGGAGGCGTGGGTTCAAATCCCACTTCTGACATGTCAAACTACTTTTATGATTCACTCTGGACACTGACTCATTTGGACATGCTGCTTTTTTAGGTGGTATATTCATCGTTTTTCAACACTGCACTGCTAAAGTCAGGATGGCCGAGTGGTCTAAGGCGCCAGACTCAAGGTTGGAAACCTTTCTCAGGAAAGAGGCTTCTGGTCTCCGATTGGAGGCGTGGGTTCAAATCCCACTTCTGACATGTCAAACTGCTTTTATGATTCACTCTGGACACTGACTCATTTGGACATGCTGCTTTTTAGATGGTATATTTATCGTTTTTTAATACATCAGTTCAAATGTCAGGATGGCCGAGTGGTCTAAGGCGCCAGACTTAAGTTTCGACTCTGTTCTCAGCAAAAAAGACTTCTGGTCTCCAATCGGAGGCGTGGGTTCAAATCCCACTTCTGACATGTCAAACTACTTTTATGATTCACTCTGGACACTGACTCATTTGGACATGCTGGTTTTTAGATGGTATATTTATCGTTTTTAAATACATCAGTTCAAATGTCAGGATGGCCGAGTGGTCTAAGGCGCCAGACTCAAGGTTGGAAACCTTTCTCAGGAAAGAGGCTTCTGGTCTCCGATTGGAGGCGTGGGTTCAAATCCCACTTCTGACATGTCAAACTACTTTTATGATTCACTCTGTACACTGACTCATTTGGACATGCTGCTTTTTTAGGTGGTATATTCATCGTTTTTTAACACTGCAGTGCTAATGTCAGGATGGCCGAGTGGTCTAAGGCGCCAGACTCAAGGTTGGAAACCTTTCTCAGGAAAGAGGCTTCTGGTCTCCGATTGGAGGCGTGGGTTCAAATCCCACTTCTGACATGTCAAACTACTTTTATGATTCACTCTGGACACTGACTCATTTGGACATGCTGCTTTTTTAGGTGGTATATTCATCGTTTTTCAACACTGCACTGCTAAAGTCAGGATGGCCGAGTGGTCTAAGGCGCCAGACTCAAGGTTGGAAACCTTTCTCAGGAAAGAGGCTTCTGGTCTCCGATTGGAGGCGTGGGTTCAAATCCCACTTCTGACATGTCAAACTACTTTTATGATTCACTCTGGACACTGACTCATTTGGACATGCTGCTTTTTAGATGGTATATTTATCATTTTTTAATACATCAGTTCAAATGTCAGGATGGCCGAGTGGTCTAAGGCGCCAGACTTAAGTTTCGACTCTGTTCTCAGCAAAAAAGACTTCTGGTCTCCAATTGGAGGCGTGGGTTCAAATCCCACTTCTGACATGTCAAACTACTTTTATGATTCACTCTGGACACTGACTCATTTGGACATGCTGCTTTTTTAGGTGGTATATTCATCGTTTTTTAACACTGCAGTGCTAATGTCAGGATGGCCGAGTGGTCTAAGGCGCCAGACTCAAGGTTGGAAACCTTTCTCAGGAAAGAGGCTTCTGGTCTCCGATTGGAGGCGTGGTTTCAAATCCCACTTCTGACATGTCAAACTACTTTTATGATTCACTCTGGACACTGACTCATTTGGACATGCTGCTTTTTTAGGTGGTATATTCATCGCTTTTCAACACTGCACTGCTAAAGTCAGGATGGCCGAGTGGTCTAAGGCGCCAGACTCAAGGTTGGAAACCTTTCTCAGGAAAGAGGCTTCTTGTCTCCGATTGGAGGCGTGGGTTCAAATCCCACTTCTGACATGTCAAACTACTTTTATGATTCACTCTGGACACTGACTCATTTGGACATGCTGCTTTTTAGATGGTATATTTATCGTTTTTAAATACATCAGTTCAAATGTCAGGATGGCCGAGTGGTCTAAGGCGCCAGACTTAAGTTTCCACTCTGTTCTCAGCAAAAAAGACTTCTGGTCTCCAATTGGAGGCGTGGGTTCAAATCCCACTTCTGACATGTCAAACTAATTTTATGATTCACTGTGGACACTGACTCATTTGGACATGCTGCTTTTTTAGGTTGTATATTCATCGTTTTTTAACACTGCAGTGCTAATGTCAGGATGGCCGAGTGGTCTAAGGCGCCAGACTTAAGTTTCAACTCTGTTCTCAGCAAAAAAGACTTCTGGTCTCCAATTGGAGGCGTGGGTTCAAATCCCACTTCTGACATGTCAAACTACTTTTATGATTCACTCTGGACACTGACTCATTTGGACATGCTGCTTTTTTAGGTGGTATATTCATTGTTTTTTAACACTGCCGTGCTAATGTCAGGATGGCCGAGTGGTCTAAGGCGCCAGACTTAAGTTTCGACTCTGTTCTCAGCAAAAAAGACTTCTGGTCTCCGATTGGAGGCGTGGGTTCAAATCCCACTTCTGACATGTCAAACTACTTTTATGATTCACTCTGGACACTGACTCATTTGGACATGCTGCTTTTCAGATGGTATATTTATCGTTTTTTAATACATCAGTTCAAATGTCAGGATGGCCGAGTGGTCTAAGGAGCCAGACTCAAGGTTGGAAACCTTTCTCAGGAAAGAGGCTTCTGGTCTCCGATTGGAGGCGTGGGTTCAAATCCCACTTCTGACATGTCAAACTACTTTTATGATTCACTCTGGACACTGACTCATTTGGACATGCTGCTTTTTAGATGGTATATTTATCGTTTTTTAATACATCAGTTCAAATGTCAGGATGGCCGAGTGGTCTAAGGCGCCAGACTTAAGTTTCGACTCTGTTCTCAGCAAAAAAGACTTCTGGTCTCCAATTGGAGGCGTGGGTTCAAATCCCACTTCTGACATGTCAAACTACTTTTATGATTCACTCTGGACACTGACTCATTTGGACATGCTGCTTTTTTAGGTGGTATATTCATCGTTTTTTAACACTGCAGTGCTAATGTCAGGATGGCCGAGTGGTCTAAGGCGCCAGACTCAAGGTTGGAAACCTTTCTCAGGAAAGAGGCTTCTGGTCTCCGATTGGAGGCGTGGGTTCAAATCCCACTTCTGACATGTCAAACTACTTTTATGATTCACTCTGGACACTGACTCATTTGGACATGCTGCTTTTTTAGGTGGTATATTCATCGTTTTTCAACACTGCACTGCTAAAGTCAGGATGGCCGAGTGGTCTAAGGCGCCAGACTCAAGGTTGGAAACCTTTCTCAGGAAAGAGGCTTCTGGTCTCCGATTGGAGGCGTGGGTTCAAATCCCACTTCTGACATGTCAAACTGCTTTTATGATTCACTCTGGACACTGACTCATTTGGACATGCTGCTTTTTAGATGGTATATTTATCGTTTTTTAATACATCAGTTCAAATGTCAGGATGGCCGAGTGGTCTAAGGCGCCAGACTTAAGTTTCGACTCTGTTCTCAGCAAAAAAGACTTCTGGTCTCCAATCGGAGGCGTGGGTTCAAATCCCACTTCTGACATGTCAAACTACTTTTATGATTCACTCTGGACACTGACTCATTTGGACATGCTGGTTTTTAGATGGTATATTTATCGTTTTTAAATACATCAGTTCAAATGTCAGGATGGCCGAGTGGTCTAAGGCGCCAGACTTAAGTTTCGACTCTGTTCTCAGCAAAAAAGACTTCTGGTCTCCAATTGGAGGCGTGGGTTCAAATCCCACTTCTGACATGTCAAACTACTTTTATGATTCACTCTGGACACTGACTCATTTGGACATGCTGCTTTTTTAGGTGGTATATTCATCGTTTTTTAACACTGCAGTGCTAATGTCAGGATGGCCGAGTGGTCTAAGGCGCCAGACTCAAGGTTGGAAACCTTTCTCAGGAAAGAGGCTTCTGGTCTCCGATTGGAGGCGTGGGTTCAAATCCCACTTCTGACATGTCAAACTACTTTTATGATTCACTCTGGACACTGACTCATTTGGACATGCTGCTTTTTTAGGTGGTATATTCATCGTTTTTTAACACTGCAGTGCTAATGTCAGGATGGCCGAGTGGTCTAAGGCGCCAGACTCAAGGTTGGAAACCTTTCTCAGGAAAGAGGCTTCTGGTCTCCGATTGGAGGCGTGGGTTCAAATCCCACTTCTGACATGTCAAACTACTTTTATGATTCACTCTGGACACTGACTCATTTGGACATGCTGCTTTTTTAGGTGGTATATTCATCGTTTTTCAACACTGCACTGCTAAAGTCAGGATGGCCGAGTGGTCTAAGGCGCCAGACTCAAGGTTGGAAACCTTTCTCAGGAAAGAGGCTTCTGGTCTCCGATTGGAGGCGTGGGTTCAAATCCCACTTCTGACATGTCAAACTACTTTTATGATTCACTCTGGACACTGACTCATTTGGACATGCTGCTTTTTAGATGGTATATTTATCATTTTTTAATACATCAGTTCAAATGTCAGGATGGCCGAGTGGTCTAAGGCGCCAGACTTAAGTTTCGACTCTGTTCTCAGCAAAAAAGACTTCTGGTCTCCAATTGGAGGCGTGGGTTCAAATCCCACTTCTGACATGTCAAACTACTTTTATGATTCACTCTGGACACTGACTCATTTGGACATGCTGCTTTTTTAGGTGGTATATTCATCGTTTTTTAACACTGCAGTGCTAATGTCAGGATGGCCGAGTGGTCTAAGGCGCCAGACTCAAGGTTGGAAACCTTTCTCAGGAAAGAGGTTTCTGGTCTCCGATTGGAGGCGTGGTTTCAAATCCCACTTCTGACATGTCAAACTACTTTTATGATTCACTCTGGACACTGACTCATTTGGACATGCTGCTTTTTTAGGTGGTATATTCATCGCTTTTCAACACTGCACTGCTAAAGTCAGGATGGCCGAGTGGTCTAAGGCGCCAGACTCAAGGTTGGAAACCTTTCTCAGGAAAGAGGCTTCTTGTCTCCGATTGGAGGCGTGGGTTCAAATCCCACTTCTGACATGTCAAACTACTTTTATGATTCACTCTGGACACTGACTCATTTGGACATGCTGCTTTTTAGATGGTATATTTATCGTTTTTAAATACATCAGTTCAAATGTCAGGATGGCCGAGTGGTCTAAGGTGCCAGACTTAAGTTTCCACTCTGTTCTCAGCAAAAAAGACTTCTGGTCTCCAATTGGAGGCGTGGGTTCAAATCCCACTTCTGACATGTCAAACTAATTTTATGATTCACTGTGGACACTGACTCATTTGGACATGCTGCTTTTTTAGGTTGTATATTCATCGTTTTTTAACACTGCAGTGCTAATGTCAGGATGGCCGAGTGGTCTAAGGCGCCAGACTTAAGTTTCAACTCTGTTCTCAGCAAAAAAGACTTCTGGTCTCCAATTGGAGGCGTGGGTTCAAATCCCACTTCTGACATGTCAAACTACTTTTATGATTCACTCTGGACACTGACTCATTTGGACATGCTGCTTTTTTAGGTGGTATATTCATTGTTTTTTAACACTGCCGTGCTAATGTCAGGATGGCCGAGTGGTCTAAGGCGCCAGACTTAAGTTTCGACTCTGTTCTCAGCAAAAAAGACTTCTGGTCTCCGATTGGAGGCGTGGGTTCAAATCCCACTTCTGACATGTCAAACTACTTTTATGATTCACTCTGGACACTGACTCATTTGGACATGCTGCTTTTCAGATGGTATATTTATCGTTTTTTAATACATCAGTTCAAATGTCAGGATGGCCGAGTGGTCTAAGGAGCCAGACTCAAGGTTGGAAACCTTTCTCAGGAAAGAGGCTTCTGGTCTCCGATTGGAGGCGTGGGTTCAAATCCCACTTCTGACATGTCAAACTACTTTTATGATTCACTCTGGACACTGACTCATTTGGACATGCTGCTTTTTAGATGGTATATTTATCGTTTTTTAATACATCAGTTCAAATGTCAGGATGGCCGAGTGGTCTAAGGCGCCAGACTTAAGTTTCGACTCTGTTCTCAGCAAAAAAGACTTCTGGTCTCCAATTGGAGGCGTGGGTTCAAATCCCACTTCTGACATGTCAAACTACTTTTATGATTCACTCTGGACACTGACTCATTTGGACATGCTGCTTTTTTAGGTGGTATATTCATCGTTTTTTAACACTGCAGTGCTAATGTCAGGATGGCCGAGTGGTCTAAGGCGCCAGACTCAAGGTTGGAAACCTTTCTCAGGAAAGAGGCTTCTGGTCTCCGATTGGAGGCGTGGGTTCAAATCCCACTTCTGACATGTCAAACTACTTTTATGATTCACTCTGGACACTGACTCATTTGGACATGCTGCTTTTTAGATGGTATATTTATCGTTTTTTAATACATCAGTTCAAATGTCAGGATGGCCGAGTGGTCTAAGGCGCCAGACTTAAGTTTCGACTCTGTTCTCAGCAAAAAAGACTTCTGGTCTCCAATTGGAGGCGTGGGTTCAAATCCCACTTCTGACATGTCAAACTACTTTTATGATTCACTCTGGACACTGACTCATTTGGACATGCTGCTTTTTTAGGTGGTATATTCATCGTTTTTTAACACTGCAGTGCTAATGTCAGGATGGCCGAGTGGTCTAAGGTGCCAGACTCAAGGTTGGAAACCTTTCTCAGGAAAGAGGCTTCTGGTCTCCGATTGGAGGCGTGGGTTCAAATCCCACTTCTGACATGTCAAACTACTTTTATGATTCACTCTGGACACTGACTCATTTGGACATGCTGCTTTTTTAGGTGGTATATTCATCGTTTTTTAACACTGCAGTGCTAATGTCAGGATGGCCGAGTGGTCTAAGGCGCCAGACTCAAGGTTGGAAACCTTTCTCAGGAAAGAGGCTTCTGGTCTCCGATTGGAGGCGTGGGTTCAAATCCCACTTCTGACATGTCAAACTACTTTTATGATTCACTCTGGACACTGACTCATTTGGACATGCTGCTTTTTAGATGGTATATTTATCGTTTTTTAATACATCAGTTCAAATGTCAGGATGGCCGAGTGGTCTAAGGCGCCAGACTTAAGTTTCGACTCTGTTCTCAGCAAAAAAGACTTCTGGTCTCCAATTGGAGGCGTGGGTTCAAATCCCACTTCTGACATGTCAAACTACTTTTATGATTCACTCTGGACACTGACTCATTTGGACATGCTGCTTTTTTAGGTGGTATATTCATCGTTTTTTAACACTGCAGTGCTAATGTCAGGATGGCCGAGTGGTCTAAGGTGCCAGACTCAAGGTTGGAAACCTTTCTCAGGAAAGAGGCTTCTGGTCTCCGATTGGAGGCGTGGGTTCAAATCCCACTTCTGACATGTCAAACTACTTTTATGATTCACTCTGGACACTGACTCATTTGGACATGCTGCTTTTTTAGGTGGTATATTCATCGTTTTTCAACACTGCACTGCTAAGGTCAGGATGGCCGAGTGGTCTAAGGCGCCAGACTCAAGGTTGGAAACCTTTCTCAGGAAAGAGGCTTCTGGTCTCCGATTGGAGGCGTGGGTTCAAATCCCACTTCTGACATGTCAAACTGCTTTTATGATTCACTCTGGACACTGACTCATTTGGACATGCTGCTTTTTAGATGGTATATTTATCGTTTTTTAATACATCAGTTCAAATGTCAGGATGGCCGAGTGGTCTAAGGCGCCAGACTTAAGTTTCGACTCTGTTCTCAGCAAAAAAGACTTCTGGTCTCCAATCGGAGGCGTGGGTTCAAATCCCACTTCTGACATGTCAAACTACTTTTATGATTCACTCTGGACACTGACTCATTTGGACATGCTGGTTTTTAGATGGTATATTTATCGTTTTTAAATACATCAGTTCAAATGTCAGGATGGCCGAGTGGTCTAAGGCGCCAGACTTAAGTTTCGACTCTGTTCTCAGCAAAAAAGACTTCTGGTCTCCAATTGGAGGCGTGGGTTCAAATCCCACTTCTGACATGTCAAACTACTTTTATGATTCACTCTGGACACTGACTCATTTGGACATGCTGCTTTTTTAGGTGGTATATTCATCGTTTTTTAACACTGCAGTGCTAATGTCAGGATGGCCGAGTGGTCTAAGGCGCCAGACTCAAGGTTGGAAACCTTTCTCAGGAAAGAGGCTTCTGGTCTCCGATTGGAGGCGTGGGTTCAAATCCCACTTCTGACATGTCAAACTACTTTTATGATTCACTCTGGACACTGACTCATTTGGACATGCTGCTTTTTTAGGTGGTATATTCATCGTTTTTCAACACTGCACTGCTAAAGTCAGGATGGCCGAGTGGTCTAAGGCGCCAGACTCAAGGTTGGAAACCTTTCTCAGGAAAGAGGCTTCTGGTCTCCGATTGGAGGCGTGGGTTCAAATCCCACTTCTGACATGTCAAACTACTTTTATGATTCACTCTGGACACTGACTCATTTGGACATGCTGCTTTTTAGATGGTATATTTATCGTTTTTTAATACATCAGTTCAAATGTCAGGATGGCCGAGTGGTCTAAGGCGCCAGACTTAAGTTTCGACTCTGTTCTCAGCAAAAAAGACTTCTGGTGTCCAATTGGAGGCGTGGGTTCAAATCCCACTTCTGACATGTCAAACTACTTTTATGATTCACTCTGGACACTGACTCATTTGGACATGCTGCTTTTTTAGGTGGTATATTCATCGTTTTTTAACACTGCAGTGCTAATGTCAGGATGGCCGAGTGGTCTAAGGCGCCAGACTCAAGGTTGGAAACCTTTCTCAGGAAAGAGGCTTCTGGTCTCCGATTGGAGGCGTGGGTTCAAATCCCACTTCTGACATGTCAAACTACTTTTATGATTCACTCTGGACACTGACTCATTTGGACATGCTGCTTTTTTAGGTGGTATATTCATCGTTTTTCAACACTGCACTGCTAAAGTCAGGATGGCCGAGTGGTCTAAGGCGCCAGACTCAAGGTTGGAAACCTTTCTCAGGAAAGAGGCTTCTGGTCTCCGATTGGAGGCGTGGGTTCAAATCCCACTTCTGACATGTCAAACTACTTTTATGATTCACTCTGGACACTGACTCATTTGGACATGCTGCTTTTTAGATGGTATATTTATCATTTTTTAATACATCAGTTCAAATGTCAGGATGGCCGAGTGGTCTAAGGCGCCAGACTTAAGTTTCGACTCTGTTCTCAGCAAAAAAGACTTCTGGTCTCCAATTGGAGGCGTGGGTTCAAATCCCACTTCTGACATGTCAAACTACTTTTATGATTCACTCTGGACACTGACTCATTTGGACATGCTGCTTTTTTAGGTGGTATATTCATCGTTTTTTAACACTGCAGTGCTAATGTCAGGATGGCCGAGTGGTCTAAGGTGCCAGACTCAAGGTTGGAAACCTTTCTCAGGAAAGAGGCTTCTGGTCTCCGATTGGAGGCGTGGTTTCAAATCCCACTTCTGACATGTCAAACTACTTTTATGATTCACTCTGGACACTGACTCATTTGGACATGCTGCTTTTTTAGGTGGTATATTCATCGTTTTTCAACACTGCACTGCTAAAGTCAGGATGGCCGAGTGGTCTAAGGCGCCAGACTCAAGGTTGGAAACCTTTCTCAGGAAAGAGGCTTCTGGTCTCCGATTGGAGGCGTGGGTTCAAATCCCACTTCTGACATGTCAAACTACTTTTATGATTCACTCTGGACACTGACTCATTTGGACATGCTGCTTTTTAGATGGTATATTTATCGTTTTTTAATACATCAGTTCAAATGTCAGGATGGCCGAGTGGTCTAAGGCGCCAGACTTAAGTTTCGACTCTGTTCTCAGCAAAAAAGACTTCTGGTCTCCAATTGGAGGCGTGGGTTCAAATCCCACTTCTGACATGTCAAACTACTTTTATGATTCACTCTGGACACTGACTCATTTGGACATGCTGCTTTTTTAGGTGGTATATTCATCGTTTTTTAACACTGCAGTGCTAATGTCAGGATGGCCGAGTGGTCTAAGGCGCCAGACTCAAGGTTGGAAACCTTTCTCAGGAAAGAGGCTTCTGGTCTCCGATTGGAGGCGTGGGTTCAAATCCCACTTCTGACATGTCAAACTACTTTTATGATTCACTCTGGACACTGACTCATTTGGACATGCTGCTTTTTTAGGTGGTATATTCATCGTTTTTCAACACTGCACTGCTAAGGTCAGGATGGCCGAGTGGTCTAAGGCGCCAGACTCAAGGTTGGAAACCTTTCTCAGGAAAGAGGCTTCTGGTCTCCGATTGGAGGCGTGGGTTCAAATCCCACTTCTGACATGTCAAACTGCTTTTATGATTCACTCTGGACACTGACTCATTTGGACATGCTGCTTTTTAGATGGTATATTTATCGTTTTTTAATACATCAGTTCAAATGTCAGGATGGCCGAGTGGTCTAAGGCGCCAGACTTAAGTTTCGACTCTGTTCTCAGCAAAAAAGACTTCTGGTCTCCAATCGGAGGCGTGGGTTCAAATCCCACTTCTGACATGTCAAACTACTTTTATGATTCACTCTGGACACTGACTCATTTGGACATGCTGGTTTTTAGATGGTATATTTATCGTTTTTAAATACATCAGTTCAAATGTCAGGATGGCCGAGTGGTCTAAGGCGCCAGACTTAAGTTTCGACTCTGTTCTCAGCAAAAAAGACTTCTGGTCTCCAATTGGAGGCGTGGGTTCAAATCCCACTTCTGACATGTCAAACTACTTTTATGATTCACTCTGGACACTGACTCATTTGGACATGCTGCTTTTTTAGGTGGTATATTCATCGTTTTTTAACACTGCAGTGCTAATGTCAGGATGGCCGAGTGGTCTAAGGCGCCAGACTCAAGGTTGGAAACCTTTCTCAGGAAAGAGGCTTCTGGTCTCCGATTGGAGGCGTGGGTTCAAATCCCACTTCTGACATGTCAAACTACTTTTATGATTCACTCTGGACACTGACTCATTTGGACATGCTGCTTTTTAGATGGTATATTTATCGTTTTTTAATACATCAGTTCAAATGTCAGGATGGCCGAGTGGTCTAAGGCGCCAGACTTAAGTTTCGACTCTGTTCTCAGCAAAAAAGACTTCTGGTGTCCAATTGGAGGCGTGGGTTCAAATCCCACTTCTGACATGTCAAACTACTTTTATGATTCACTCTGGACACTGACTCATTTGGACATGCTGCTTTTTTAGGTGGTATATTCATCGTTTTTTAACACTGCAGTGCTAATGTCAGGATGGCCGAGTGGTCTAAGGCGCCAGACTCAAGGTTGGAAACCTTTCTCAGGAAAGAGGCTTCTGGTCTCCGATTGGAGGCGTGGGTTCAAATCCCACTTCTGACATGTCAAACTACTTTTATCATTCACTCTGGACACTGACTCATTTGGACATGCTGCTTTTTTAGGTGGTATATTCATCGTTTTTCAACACTGCACTGCTAAAGTCAGGATGGCCGAGTGGTCTAAGGCGCCAGACTCAAGGTTGGAAACCTTTCTCAGGAAAGAGGCTTCTGGTCTCCGATTGGAGGCGTGGGTTCAAATCCCACTTCTGACATGTCAAACTACTTTTATGATTCACTCTGGACACTGACTCATTTGGACATGCTGCTTTTTAGATGGTATATTTATCGTTTTTTAATACATCAGTTCAAATGTCAGGATGGCCGAGTGGTCTAAGGCGCCAGACTTAAGTTTCGACTCTGTTCTCAGCAAAAAAGACTTCTGGTCTCCAATTGGAGGCGTGGGTTCAAATCCTACTTCTGACATGTCAAACTACTTTTATGATTCACTCTGGACACTGACTCATTTGGACATGCTGCTTTTTTAGGTGGTATATTCATCGTTTTTTAACACTGCAGTGCTAATGTCAGGATGGCCGAGTGGTCTAAGGCGCCAGACTCAAGGTTGGAAACCTTTCTCAGGAAAGAGGCTTCTGGTCTCCGATTGGAGGCGTGGGTTCAAATCCCACTTCTGACATGTCAAACTGCTTTTATGATTCACTCTGGACACTGACTCATTTGGACATGCTGCTTTTTAGATGGTATATTTATCGTTTTTTAATACATCAGTTCAAATGTCAGGATGGCCGAGTGGTCTAAGGCGCCAGACTTAAGTTTCGACTCTGTTCTCAGCAAAAAAGACTTCTGGTCTCCAATTGGAGGCGTGGGTTCAAATCCCACTTCTGACATGTCAAACTACTTTTATGATTCACTCTGGACACTGACTCATTTGGACATGCTGCTTTTTTAGGTGGTATATTCATCGTTTTTTAACACTGCAGTGCTAATGTCAGGATGGCCGAGTGGTCTAAGGCGCCAGACTCAAGGTTGGAAACCTTTCTCAGGAAAGAGGCTTCTGGTCTCCGATTGGAGGCGTGGGTTCAAATCCCACTTCTGACATGTCAAACTACTTTTATGATTCACTCTGGACACTGACTCATTTGGACATGCTGCTTTTTTAGGTGGTATATTCATCGTTTTTCAACACTGCACTGCTAAAGTCAGGATGGCCGAGTGGTCTAAGGCGCCAGACTCAAGGTTGGAAACCTTTCTCAGGAAAGAGGCTTCTGGTCTCCGATTGGAGGCGTGGGTTCAAATCCCACTTCTGACATGTTAAACTACTTTTATGATTCACTCTGGACACTGACTCATTTGGACATGCTGCTTTTTAGATGGTATATTTATCATTTTTTAATACATCAGTTCAAATGTCAGGATGGCCGAGTGGTCTAAGGCGCCAGACTTAAGTTTCGACTCTGTTCTCAGCAAAAAAGACTTCTGGTCTCCAATTGGAGGCGTGGGTTCAAATCCCACTTCTGACATGTCAAACTACTTTTATGATTCACTCTGGACACTGACTCATTTGGACATGCTGCTTTTTTAGGTGGTCTATTCATCGTTTTTTAACACTGCAGTGCTAATGTCAGGATGGCCGAGTGGTCTAAGGCGCCAGACTCAAGGTTGGAAACCTTTCTCAGGAAAGAGGCTTCTGGTCTCCGATTGGAGGCGTGGTTTCAAATCCCACTTCTGACATGTCAAACTACTTTTATGATTCACTCTGGACACTGACTCATTTGGACATGCTGCTTTTTTAGGTGGTATATTCATCGTTTTTTAACACTGCAGTGCTAATGTCAGGATGGCCGAGTGGTCTAAGGCGCCAGACTCAAGGTTGGAAACCTTTCTCAGGAAAGAGGCTTCTGGTCTCCGATTGGAGGCGTGGGTTCAAATCCCACTTCTGACATGTCAAACTACTTTTATGATTCACTCTGGACACTGACTCATTTGGACATGCTGCTTTTTTAGGTGGTATATTCATCGTTTTTCAACACTGCACTGCTAAAGTCAGGATGGCCGAGTGGTCTAAGGCGCCAGACTCAAGGTTGGAAACCTTTCTCAGGAAAGAGGCTTCTGGTCTCCGATTGGAGGCGTGGGTTCAAATCCCACTTCTGACATGTTAAACTACTTTTATGATTCACTCTGGACACTGACTCATTTGGACATGCTGCTTTTTAGATGGTATATTTATCATTTTTTAATACATCAGTTCAAATGTCAGGATGGCCGAGTGGTCTAAGGCGCCAGACTTAAGTTTCGACTCTGTTCTCAGCAAAAAAGACTTCTGGTCTCCAATTGGAGGCGTGGGTTCAAATCCCACTTCTGACATGTCAAACTACTTTTATGATTCACTCTGGACACTGACTCATTTGGACATGCTGCTTTTTTAGGTGGTCTATTCATCGTTTTTTAACACTGCAGTGCTAATGTCAGGATGGCCGAGTGGTCTAAGGCGCCAGACTCAAGGTTGGAAACCTTTCTCAGGAAAGAGGCTTCTGGTCTCCGATTGGAGGCGTGGTTTCAAATCCCACTTCTGACATGTCAAACTACTTTTATGATTCACTCTGGACACTGACTCATTTGGACATGCTGCTTTTTTAGGTGGTATATTCATCGCTTTTCAACACTGCACTGCTAAAGTCAGGATGGCCGAGTGGTCTAAGGCGCCAGACTCAAGGTTGGAAACCTTTCTCAGGAAAGAGGCTTCTGGTCTCCGATTGGAGGCGTGGGTTCAAATCCCACTTCTGACATGTCAAACTACTTTTATGATTCACTCTGGACACTGACTCATTTGGACATGCTGCTTTTTAGATGGTATATTTATCATTTTTTAATACATCAGTTCAAATGTCAGGATGGCCGAGTGGTCTAAGGCGCCAGACTTAAGTTTCGACTCTGTTCTCAGCAAAAAAGACTTCTGGTCTCCAATTGGAGGCGTGGGTTCAAATCCCACTTCTGACATGTCAAACTACTTTTATGATTCACTCTGGACACTGACTCATTTGGACATGCTGCTTTTTTAGGTGGTATATTCATCGTTTTTTAATACTGCAGTGCTAATGTCAGGATGGCCGAGTGGTCTAAGGCGCCAGACTCAAGGTTGGAAACCTTTCTCAGGAAAGAGGCTTCTGGTCTCCGTTTGGAGGCGTGGGTTCAAATCCCACTTGTGACATGTCAAACTACTTTTTATGATTCACTCTGGACACTGACTCATTTGGACATGCTGCTTTTTAGATGGTATATTTA
The DNA here is from genome assembly GCF_949316345.1 of Pungitius pungitius. Classification (NCBI taxonomy): domain Eukaryota; kingdom Metazoa; phylum Chordata; class Actinopteri; order Perciformes; family Gasterosteidae; genus Pungitius; species Pungitius pungitius. The sequence continues at coordinate 865,765 of NC_084901.1, forward strand.
TCGTTTTTTAATACATCAGTTCAAATGTCAGGATGGCCGAGTGGTCTAAGGCGCCAGACTCAAGGTTGGAAACCTTTCTCAGCAAAAAAGACTTCTGGTCTCCAATTGGAGGCGTGGGTTCAAATCCCACTTCTGACATGTCAAACTACTTTTATGATTCACTCTGGACACTGACTCATTTGGACATGCTGCTTTTTTAGGTGGTATATTCATCGTTTTTTAACACTGCAGTGCTAATGTCAGGATGGCCGAGTGGTCTAAGGCGCCAGACTCAAGGTTGGAAACCTTTCTCAGGAAAGAGGCTTCTGGTCTCCGATTGGAGGCGTGGGTTCAAATCCCACTTCTGACATGTCAAACTACTTTTATGATTCACTCTGGACACTGACTCATTTGGACATGCTGCTTTTTAGATGGTATATTTATCGTTTTTTAATACATCAGTTCAAATGTCAGGATGGCCGAGTGGTCTAAGGCGCCAGACTTAAGTTTCGACTCTGTTCTCAGCAAAAAAGACTTCTGGTGTCCAATTGGAGGCGTGGGTTCAAATCCCACTTCTGACATGTCAAACTACTTTTATGATTCACTCTGGACACTGACTCATTTGGACATGCTGCTTTTTTAGGTGGTATATTCATCGTTTTTCAACACTGCACTGCTAAAGTCAGGATGGCCGAGTGGTCTAAGGCGCCAGACTCAAGGTTGGAAACCTTTCTCAGGAAAGAGGCTTCTGGTCTCCGATTGGAGGCGTGGGTTCAAATCCCACTTCTGACATGTCAAACTACTTTTATGATTCACTCTGGACACTGACTCATTTGGACATGCTGCTTTTTAGATGGTATATTTATCGTTTTTTAATACATCAGTTTAAATGTCAGGATGGCCGAGTGGTCTAAGGCGCCAGACTTAAGTTTCGACTCTGTTCTCAGCAAAAAAGACTTCTGGTCTCCAATTGGAGGCGTGGGTTCAAATCCTACTTCTGACATGTCAAACTACTTTTATGATTCACTCTGGACACTGACTCATTTGGACATGCTGCTTTTTTAGGTGGTATATTCATCGTTTTTTAACACTGCAGTGCTAATGTCAGGATGGCCGAGTGGTCTAAGGCGCCAGACTCAAGGTTGGAAACCTTTCTCAGGAAAGAGGCTTCTGGTCTCCGATTGGAGGCGTGGGTTCAAATCCCACTTCTGACATGTCAAACTGCTTTTATGATTCACTCTGGACACTGACTCATTTGGACATGCTGCTTTTTAGATGGTATATTTATCGTTTTTTAATACATCAGTTCAAATGTCAGGATGGCCGAGTGGTCTAAGGCGCCAGACTTAAGTTTCGACTCTGTTCTCAGCAAAAAAGACTTCTGGTCTCCAATTGGAGGCGTGGGTTCAAATCCCACTTCTGACATGTCAAACTACTTTTATGATTCACTCTGGACACTGACTCATTTGGACATGCTGCTTTTTTAGGTGGTATATTCATCGTTTTTTAACACTGCAGTGCTAATGTCAGGATGGCCGAGTGGTCTAAGGCGCCAGACTCAAGGTTGGAAACCTTTCTCAGGAAAGAGGCTTCTGGTCTCCGATTGGAAGCGTGGGTTCAAATCCCACTTCTGACATGTCAAACTACTTTTATGATTCACTCTGGACACTGACTCATTTGGACATGCTGCTTTTTTTGGTGGTATATTCATCGTTTTTTAACACTGCAGTGCTAATGTCTGGATGGCCGAGTGGTCTAAGGCGCCAGACTCAAGGTTGGAAACCTTTCTCAGGAAAGAGGCTTCTGGTCTCCGATTGGAGGCGTGGGTTCAAATCCCACTTCTGACATGTCAAACTACTTTTATGATTCACTCTGGACACTGACTCATTTGGACATGCTGCTTTTTTAGGTGGTATATTCATCGTTTTTCAACACTGCACTGCTAAAGTCAGGATGGCCGAGTGGTCTAAGGCGCCAGACTCAAGGTTGGAAACCTTTCTCAGGAAAGAGGCTTCTGGTCTCCGATTGGAGGCGTGGGTTCAAATCCCACTTCTGACATGTCAAACTACTTTTATGATTCACTCTGGACACTGACTCATTTGGACATGCTGCTTTTTAGATGGTATATTTATCGTTTTTTAATACATCAGTTCAAATGTCAGGATGGCCGAGTGGTCTAAGGCGCCAGACTTAAGTTTCGACTCTGTTCTCAGCAAAAAAGACTTCTGGTCTCCAATTGGAGGCGTGGGTTCAAATCCCACTTCTGACATGTCAAACTACTTTTATCATTCACTCTGGACACTGACTCATTTGGACATGCTGCTTTTTTAGGTGGTATATTCATCGTTTTTTAACACTGCAGTGCTAATGTCAGGATGGCCGAGTGGTCTAAGGCGCCAGACTCAAGGTTGGAAACCTTTCTCAGGAAAGAGGCTTCTGGTCTCCGATTGGAGGCGTGGGTTCAAATCCCACTTCTGACATGTCAAACTACTTTTATGATTCACTCTGGAAACTGACTCATTTGGACATGCTGCTTTTTTAGGTGGTATATTCATCGTTTTTCAACACTGCACTGCTAAAGTCAGGATGGCCGAGTGGTCTAAGGCGCCAGACTCAAGGTTGAAAACCTTTCTCAGGAAAGAGGCTTCTGGTCTCCGATTGGAGTCGTGGGTTCAAATCCCACTTCTGACATGTCAAACTACTTTTATGATTCACTCTGGACACTGACTCATTTGGACATGCTGCTTTTTAGATGGTATATTTATCGTTTTTTAATACATCAGTTCAAATGTCAGGATGGCCGAGTGGTCTAAGGCGCCAGACTTAAGTTTCGACTCTGTTCTCAGCAAAAAAGACTTCTGGTCTCCAATTGGAGGCGTGGGTTCAAATCCCACTTCTGACATGTCAAACTACTTTTATGATTCACTCTGGACACTGACTCATTTGGACATGCTGCTTTTTTAGGTGGTATATTCATCGTTTTTCAACACTGCACTGCTAAAGTCAGGATGGCCGAGTGGTCTAAGGCGCCAGACTCAAGGTTGGAAACCTTTCTCAGGAAAGAGGCTTCTGGTCTCCGATTGGAGGCGTGGGTTCAAATCCCACTTCTGACATGTCAAACTACTTTTATGATTCACTCTGGACACTGACTCATTTGGACATGCTGCTTTTTAGATGGTATATTTATCGTTTTTTAATACATCAGTTCAAATGTCAGGATGGCCGAGTGGTCTAAGGCGCCAGACTTAAGTTTCGACTCTGTTCTCAGCAAAAAAGACTTCTGGTCTCCAATTGGAGGCGTGGGTTCAAATCCCACTTCTGACATGTCAAACTACTTTTATCATTCACTCTGGACACTGACTCATTTGGACATGCTGCTTTTTTAGGTGGTATATTCATCGTTTTTTAACACTGCAGTGCTAATGTCAGGATGGCCGAGTGGTCTAAGGCGCCAGACTCAAGGTTGGAAACCTTTCTCAGGAAAGAGGCTTCTGGTCTCCGATTGGAGGCGTGGGTTCAAATCCCACTTCTGACATGTCAAACTACTTTTATGATTCACTCTGGAAACTGACTCATTTGGACATGCTGCTTTTTTAGGTGGTATATTCATCGTTTTTCAACACTGCACTGCTAAAGTCAGGATGGCCGAGTGGTCTAAGGCGCCAGACTCAAGGTTGGAAACCTTTCTCAGGAAAGAGGCTTCTGGTCTCCGATTGGAGGCGTGGGTTCAAATCCCACTTCTGACATGTCAAACTACTTTTATGATTCACTCTGGACACTGACTCATTTGGACATGCTGGTTTTTAGATGGTATATTTATCGTTTTTTAATACATCAGTTCAAATGTCAGGATGGCCGAGTGGTCTAAGGCGCCAGACTTAAGTTTCGACTCTGTTCTCAGCAAAAAAGACTTCTGGTCTCCAATTGGAGGCGTGGGTTCAAATCCCACTTCTGACATGTCAAACTACTTTTATGATTCACTCTGGACACTGACTCATTTGGACATGCTGCTTTTTTACGTGGTATATTCATCGTTTTTCAACACTGCACTGCTAATGTCAGGATGTCCGAGTGGTCTAAGGCGCCAGACTCAAGGTTGGAAACCTTTCTCAGGAAAGAGGCTTCTGTCCTCTCTGATTGGAGGCGTGGGTTCAAATCCCTCTTCTGACATGTCAAACTACTTTTATGATTCACTGTGGACACTGACTCATTTGGACATGCTGCTTTTTAGATGGTATATTTATCGTTTTTTAATACATCAGTTCAAATGTCAGGATGGCCGAGTGGTCTAAGGCGCCAGACTTAAGTTTCGACTCTGTTCTCAGCAAAAAAGACTTCTGGTCTCCAATTGGAGGCGTGGGTTCAAATCCCACTTCTGACATGTCAAACTACTTTTATGATTCACTCTGGACACTGACTCATTTGGACATGCTTCTTTTTTAGGTGGTATATTCATCGTTTTTTAACACTGCAATGCTAATGTCAGGATGGCCGAGTGGTCTAAGGCGCCAGACTCAAGGTTGAAAACCTTTCTCAGGAAAGAGGCTTCTGGTCTCCGATTGGAGGCGTGGGTTCAAATCCCACTTCTGACATGTCAAACTACTTTTATGATTCACTCTGGACACTGACTCATTTGGACATGCTGCTTTTTAGATGGTATATTTATCGTTTTTTAATACATCAGTTCAAATGTCAGGATGGCCGAGTGGTCTAAGGCGCCAGACTTAAGTTTCAACTCTGTTCTCAGCAAAAAAGACTTCTGGTCTCCAATTGGAGGCGTGGGTTCAAATCCCACTTCTGACATGTCAAGCTACTTTTATGATTCACTCTGGACACTGACTCATTTGGACATGCTGCTTTTTTAGGTGGTATATTCATCGTTTTTCAACACTGCACTGCTAATGTCAGGATGGCCGAGTGGTCTAAGGCGCCAGACTCAAGGTTGGAAACCTTTCTCAGGAAAGAGGCTTCTGGTCTCTCCGATTGGAGGCGTGGGTTCAAATCCCTCTTCTGACATGTCAAACTACTTTTATGATTCACTGTGGACACTGACTCATTTGGACATGCTGCTTTTTAGATGGTATATTTATCGTTTTTTAATACATCAGTTCAAATGTCAGGATGGCCGAGTGGTCTAAGGCGCCAGACTTAAGTTTCGACTCTGTTCTCAGCAAAAAAGACTTCTGGTCTCCAATTGGAGGCGTGGGTTCAAATCCCACTTCTGACATGTCAAACTACTTTTATGATTCACTCTGGACACTGACTCATTTGGACATGCTGCTTTTTTACGTGGTATATTCATCGTTTTTCAACACTGCACTGCTAATGTCAGGATGGCCGAGTGGTCTAAGGCGCCAGACTCAAGGTTGGAAACCTTTCTCAGGAAAGAGGCTTCTGGTCTCTCTGATTGGAGGCGTGGGTTCAAATCCCTCTTCTGACATGTCAAACTACTTTTATGATTCACTGTGGACACTGACTCATTTGGACATGCTGCTTTTTAGATGGTATATTTATCGTTTTTTAATACATCAGTTCAAATGTCAGGATGGCCGAGTGGTCTAAGGCGCCAGACTTAAGTTTCGACTCTGTTCTCAGCAAAAAAGACTTCTGGTCTCCAATTGGAGGCGTGGGTTCAAATCCCACTTCTGACATGTCAAACTACTTTTATCATTCACTCTGGACACTGACTCATTTGGACATGCTGCTTTTTTAGGTGGTATATTCATCGTTTTTTAACACTGCAGTGCTAATGTCAGGATGGCCGAGTGGTCTAAGGCGCCAGACTCAAGGTTGGAAACCTTTCTCAGGAAAGAGGCTTCTGGTCTCCGATTGGAGGCGTGGGTTCAAATCCCACTTCTGACATGTCAAACTGCTTTTATGATTCACTCTGGACACTGACTCATTTGGACATGCTGCTTTTTTAGGTGGTATATTCATCGTTTTTCAACACTGCACTGCTAAAGTCAGGATGGCCGAGTGGTCTAAGGCGCCAGACTCAAGGTTGGAAACCTTTCTCAGGAAAGAGGCTTCTGGTCTCCGATTGGAGGCGTGGGTTCAAATCCCACTTCTGACATGTCAAACTACTTTTATGATTCACTCTGGACACTGACTCATTTGGACATGCTGCTTTTTAGATGGTATATTTATCGTTTTTTAATACATCAGTTCAAATGTCAGGATGGCCGAGTGGTCTAAGGCGCCAGACTTAAGTTTCGACTCTGTTCTCAGCAAAAAAGACTTCTGGTCTCCAATTGGAGGCGTGGGTTCAAATCCCACTTCTGACATGTCAAACTACTTTTATGATTCACTCTGGACACTGACTCATTTGGACATGCTGCTTTTTTAGGTGGTATATTCATCGTTTTTCAACACTGCAATGCTAATGTCAGGATGGCCGAGTGGTCTAAGGCGCCAGACTCAAGGTTGAAAACCTTTCTCAGGAAAGAGGCTTCTGGTCTCCGATTGGAGGCGTGGGTTCAAATCCCACTTCTGACATGTCAAACTACTTTTATGATTCACTCTGGACACTGACTCATTTGGACATGCTGCTTTTTAGATGGTATATTTATTGTTTTTTAATACATCAGTTTAAATGTCAGGATGGCCGAGTGGTCTAAGGCGCCAGACTTAAGTTTCGACTCTGTTCTCAGCAAAAAAGACTTCTGGTCTCCAATTGGAGGCGTGGGTTCAAATCCCACTTCTGACATGTCAAACTACTTTTATGATTCACTGTGGACACTGACTCATTTGGACATGCTGCTTTTTAGATGGTATATTTATCGTTTTTTAATACATCAGTTCAAATGTCAGGATGGCCGAGTGGTCTAAGGCGCCAGACTTAAGTTTCGACTCTGTTCTCAGCAAAAAAGACTTCTGGTCTCCAATTGGAGGCGTGGGTTCAAATCCCACTTCTGACATGTCAAACTACTTTTATGATTCACTCTGGACACTGACTCATTTGGACATGCTGCTTTTTTACGTGGTATATTCATCGTTTTTCAACACTGCACTGCTAATGTCAGGATGGCCGAGTGGTCTAAGGCGCCAGACTCAAGGTTGGAAACCTTTCTCAGGAAAGAGGCTTCTGGTCTCCGATTGGAGGCGTGGGTTCAAATCCCACTTCTGACATGTCAAACTGCTTTTATGATTCACTCTGGACACTGACTCATTTGGACATGCTGCTTTTTAGATGGTATATTTATCGTTTTTTAATACATCAGTTCAAATGTCAGGATGGCCGAGTGGTCTAAGGCGCCAGACTTAAGTTTCGACTCTGTTCTCAGCAAAAAAGACTTCTGGTCTCCAATTGGAGGCGTGGGTTCAAATCCCACTTCTGACATGTCAAACTACTTTTATGATTCACTCTGGACACTGACTCATTTGGACATGCTGCTTTTTTAGGTGGTATATTCATCGTTTTTTAACACTGCAGTGCTAATGTCAGGATGGCCGAGTGGTCTAAGGCGCCAGACTCAAGGTTGGAAACCTTTCTCAGGAAAGAGGCTTCTGGTCTCCGATTGGAAGCGTGGGTTCAAATCCCACTTCTGACATGTCAAACTACTTTTATGATTCACTCTGGACACTGACTCATTTGGACATGCTGCTTTTTTTGGTGGTATATTCATCGTTTTTTAACACTGCAGTGCTAATGTCAGGATGGCCGAGTGGTCTAAGGCGCCAGACTCAAGGTTGGAAACCTTTCTCAGGAAAGAGGCTTCTGGTCTCCGATTGGAGGCGTGGGTTCAAATCCCACTTCTGACATGTCAAACTACTTTTATGATTCACTCTGGACACTGACTCATTTGGACATGCTGCTTTTTTAGGTGGTATATTCATCGTTTTTCAACACTGCACTGCTAAAGTCAGGATGGCCGAGTGGTCTAAGGCGCCAGACTCAAGGTTGGAAACCTTTCTCAGGAAAGAGGCTTCTGGTCTCCGATTGGAGGCGTGGGTTCAAATCCCACTTCTGACATGTCAAACTACTTTTATGATTCACTCTGGACACTGACTCATTTGGACATGCTGCTTTTTAGATGGTATATTTATCGTTTTTTAATACATCAGTTCAAATGTCAGGATGGCCGAGTGGTCTAAGGCGCCAGACTTAAGTTTCGACTCTGTTCTCAGCAAAAAAGACTTCTGGTCTCCAATTGGAGGCGTGGGTTCAAATCCCACTTCTGACATGTCAAACTACTTTTATCATTCACTCTGGACACTGACTCATTTGGACATGCTGCTTTTTTAGGTGGTATATTCATCGTTTTTTAACACTGCAGTGCTAATGTCAGGATGGCCGAGTGGTCTAAGGCGCCAGACTCAAGGTTGGAAACCTTTCTCAGGAAAGAGGCTTCTGGTCTCCGATTGGAGGCGTGGGTTCAAATCCCACTTCTGACATGTCAAACTACTTTTATGATTCACTCTGGAAACTGACTCATTTGGACATGCTGCTTTTTTAGGTGGTATATTCATCGTTTTTCAACACTGCACTGCTAAAGTCAGGATGGCCGAGTGGTCTAAGGCGCCAGACTCAAGGTTGAAAACCTTTCTCAGGAAAGAGGCTTCTGGTCTCCGATTGGAGGCGTGGGTTCAAATCCCACTTCTGACATGTCAAACTACTTTTATGATTCACTCTGGACACTGACTCATTTGGACATGCTGCTTTTTAGATGGTATATTTATCGTTTTTTAATACATCAGTTCAAATGTCAGGATGGCCGAGTGGTCTAAGGCGCCAGACTTAAGTTTCGACTCTGTTCTCAGCAAAAAAGACTTCTGGTCTCCAATTGGAGGCGTGGGTTCAAATCCCACTTCTGACATGTCAAACTACTTTTATGATTCACTCTGGACACTGACTCATTTGGACATGCTGCTTTTTTAGGTGGTATATTCATCGTTTTTCAACACTGCACTGCTAAAGTCAGGATGGCCGAGTGGTCTAAGGCGCCAGACTCAAGGTTGGAAACCTTTCTCAGGAAAGAGGCTTCTGGTCTCCGATTGGAGGCGTGGGTTCAAATCCCACTTCTGACATGTCAAACTACTTTTATGATTCACTCTGGACACTGACTCATTTGGACATGCTGCTTTTTAGATGGTATATTTATCGTTTTTTAATACATCAGTTCAAATGTCAGGATGGCCGAGTGGTCTAAGGCGCCAGACTTAAGTTTCGACTCTGTTCTCAGCAAAAAAGACTTCTGGTCTCCAATTGGAGGCGTGGGTTCAAATCCCACTTCTGACATGTCAAACTACTTTTATCATTCACTGTGGACACTGACTCATTTGGACATGCTGCTTTTTTAGGTGGTATATTCATCGTTTTTTAACACTGCAGTGCTAATGTCAGGATGGCCGAGTGGTCTAAGGCGCCAGACTCAAGGTTGGAAACCTTTCTCAGGAAAGAGGCTTCTGGTCTCCGATTGGAGGCGTGGGTTCAAATCCCACTTCTGACATGTCAAACTACTTTTATGATTCACTCTGGAAACTGACTCATTTGGACATGCTGCTTTTTTAGGTGGTATATTCATCGTTTTTCAACACTGCACTGCTAAAGTCAGGATGGCCGAGTGGTCTAAGGCGCCAGACTCAAGGTTGGAAACCTTTCTCAGGAAAGAGGCTTCTGGTCTCCGATTGGAGGCGTGGGTTCAAATCCCACTTCTGACATGTCAAACTACTTTTATGATTCACTCTGGACACTGACTCATTTGGACATGCTGGTTTTTAGATGGTATATTTATCGTTTTTTAATACATCAGTTCAAATGTCAGGATGGCCGAGTGGTCTAAGGCGCCAGACTTAAGTTTCGACTCTGTTCTCAGCAAAAAAGACTTCTGGTCTCCAATTGGAGGCGTGGGTTCAAATCCCACTTCTGACATGTCAAACTACTTTTATGATTCACTCTGGACACTGACTCATTTGGACATGCTTCTTTTTTAGGTGGTATATTCATCGTTTTTTAACACTGCAATGCTAATGTCAGGATGGCCGAGTGGTCTAAGGCGCCAGACTCAAGGTTGAAAACCTTTCTCAGGAAAGAGGCTTCTGGTCTCCGATTGGAGGCGTGGGTTCAAATCCCACTTCTGACATGTCAAACTACTTTTATGATTCACTCTGGACACTGACTCATTTGGACATGCTGCTTTTTAGATGGTATATTTATCGTTTTTTAATACATCAGTTCAAATGTCAGGATGGCCGAGTGGTCTAAGGCGCCAGACTTAAGTTTCGACTCTGTTCTCAGCAAAAAAGACTTCTGGTCTCCAATTGGAGGCGTGGGTTCAAATCCCACTTCTGACATGTCAAACTACTTTTATGATTCACTCTGGACACTGACTCATTTGGACATGCTGCTTTTTTAGGTGGTATATTCATCGTTTTTCAACACTGCACTGCTAATGTCAGGATGGCCGAGTGGTCTAAGGCGCCAGACTCAAGGTTGGAAACCTTTCTCAGGAAAGAGGCTTCTGGTCTCTCCGATTGGAGGCGTGGGTTCAAATCCCTCTTCTGACATGTCAAACTACTTTTATGATTCACTGTGGACACTGACTCATTTGGACATGCTGCTTTTTAGATGGTATATTTATCGTTTTTTAATACATCAGTTCAAATGTCAGGATGGCCGAGTGGTCTAAGGCGCCAGACTTAAGTTTCGACTCTGTTCTCAGCAAAAAAGACTTCTGGTCTCCAATTGGAGGCGTGGGTTCAAATCCCACTTCTGACATGTCAAACTACTTTTATGATTCACTCTGGACACTGACTCATTTGGACATGCTGCTTTTTTACGTGGTATATTCATCGTTTTTCAACACTGCACTGCTAATGTCAGGATGGCCGAGTGGTCTAAGGCGCCAGACTCAAGGTTGGAAACCTTTCTCAGGAAAGAGGCTTCTGGTCTCTCTGATTGGAGGCGTGGGTTCAAATCCCTCTTCTGACATGTCAAACTACTTTTATGATTCACTGTGGACACTGACTCATTTGGACATGCTGCTTTTTAGATGGTATATTTATCGTTTTTTAATACATCAGTTCAAATGTCAGGATGGCCGAGTGGTCTAAGGCGCCAGACTTAAGTTTCGACTCTGTTCTCAGCAAAAAAGACTTCTGGTCTCCAATTGGAGGCGTGGGTTCAAATCCCACTTCTGACATGTCAAACTACTTTTATGATTCACTCTGGACACTGACTCATTTGGACATGCTGCTTTTTTAGGTTGTATATTCATCGTTTTTTAACACTGCAGTGCTATTGTCAGGATGGCCGAGTGGTCTAAGGCGCCAGACTTAAGGTTGGAAACCTTTCTCAGGAAAGAGGCTTCTGGTCTCCGATTGGAGGCGTGGCTTCAAATCCCACTTCTGACATGTCAAACTACTTTTATGATTCACTCTGGACACTGACTCATTTGGACATGCTGCTTTTTAGATGGTATATTTATCGTTTTTTAATACATCAGTTCAAATGTCAGGATGGCCGAGTGGTCTAAGGCGCCAGACTTAAGTTTCCACTCTGTTCTCAGCAAAAAAGACTTCTGGTCTCCAATTGGAGGCGTGGGTTCAAATCCCACTTCTGACATGTCAAACTAATTTTATGATTCACTGTGGACACTGACTCATTTGGACATGCTGCTTTTTTAGGTTGTATATTCATCGTTTTTTAACACTGCAGTGCTAATGTCAGGATGGCCGAGTGGTCTAAGGCGCCAGACTTAAGTTTCAACTCTGTTCTCAGCAAAAAAGACTTCTGGTCTCCAATTGGAGGCGTGGGTTCAAATCCCACTTCTGACATGTCAAACTACTTTTATGATTCACTCTGGACACTGACTCATTTGGACATGCTGCTTTTTTAGGTGGTATATTCATTGTTTTTTAACACTGCCGTGCTAATGTCAGGATGGCCGAGTGGTCTAAGGCGCCAGACTTAAGTTTCGACTCTGTTCTCAGCAAAAAAGACTTCTGGTCTCCGATTGGAGGCGTGGGTTCAAATCCCACTTCTGACATGTCAAACTACTTTTATGATTCACTCTGGACACTGACTCATTTGGACATGCTGCTTTTCAGATGGTATATTTATCGTTTTTTAATACATCAGTTCAAATGTCAGGATGGCCGAGTGGTCTAAGGAGCCAGACTCAAGGTTGGAAACCTTTCTCAGGAAAGAGGCTTCTGGTCTCCGATTGGAGGTGTGGGTTCAAATCCCACTTCTGACATGTCAAACTACTTTTATGATTCACTCTGGACACTGACTCATTTGGACATGCTGCTTTTTAGATGGTATATTTATCGTTTTTTAATACATCAGTTCAAATGTCAGGATGGCCGAGTGGTCTAAGGCGCCAGACTTAAGTTTCGACTCTGTTCTCAGCAAAAAAGACTTCTGGTCTCCAATTGGAGGCGTGGGTTCAAATCCCACTTCTGACATGTCAAACTACTTTTATGATTCACTCTGGACACTGACTCATTTGGACATGCTGCTTTTTTAGGTGGTATATTCATCGTTTTTTAACACTGCAGTGCTAATGTCAGGATGGCCGAGTGGTCTAAGGCGCCAGACTCAAGGTTGGAAACCTTTCTCAGGAAAGAGGCTTCTGGTCTCCGATTGGAGGCGTGGGTTCAAATCCCACTTCTGACATGTCAAACTACTTTTATGATTCACTCTGGACACTGACTCATTTGGACATGCTGCTTTTTAGATGGTATATTTATCGTTTTTTAATACATCAGTTCAAATGTCAGGATGGCCGAGTGGTCTAAGGCGCCAGACTTAAGTTTCGACTCTGTTCTCAGCAAAAAAGACTTCTGGTCTCCAATTAGAGGCGTGGGTTCAAATCCCACTTCTGACATGTCAGACTACTTTTATGATTCACTCTGGACACTGACTCATTTGGACATGCTGCTTTTTTAGGTGGTATATTCATCGTTTTTTAACACTGCAGTGCTAATGTCAGGATGGCCGAGTGGTCTAAGGCGCCAGACTCAAGGTTGGAAACCTTTCTCAGGAAAGAGGCTTCTGGTCTCCGATTGGAGGCGTGGGTTCAAATCCCACTTCTGACATGTCAAACTACTTTTATGATTCACTCTGGACACTGACTCATTTGGACATGCCGCTTTTTTAGGTGGTATATTCATCGTTTTTCAACACTGCACTGCTAAAGTCAGGATGGCCGAGTGGTCTAAGGCGCCAGACTCAAGGTTGGAAACCTTTCTCAGGAAAGAGGCTTCTGGTCTCCGATTGGAGGCGTGGGTTCAAATCCCACTTCTGACATGTCAAACTACTTTTATGATTCACTCTGGACACTGACTCATTTGGACATGCTGCTTTTTAGATGGTATATTTATCGTTTTTTAATACATCAGTTCAAATGTCAGGATGGCCGAGTGGTCTAAGGCGCCAGACTTAAGTTTCGACTCTGTTCTCAGCAAAAAAGACTTCTGGTCTCCAATTGGAGGCGTGGGTTCAAATCCCACTTCTGACATGTCAAACTACTTTTATGATTCACTCTGGACACTGACTCATTTGGACATGCTGCTTTTTTAGGTGGTATATTCATCGTTTTTTAACACTGCAGTGCTAATGTCAGGATGGCCGAGTGGTCTAAGGCGCCAGACTCAAGGTTGGAAACCTTTCTCAGGAAAGAGGCTTCTGGTCTCCGATTGGAGGCGTGGGTTCAAATCCCACTTCTGACATGTCAAACTACTTTTATGATTCACTCTGGACACTGACTCATTTGGACATGCTGCTTTTTTAGGTGGTATATTCATCGTTTTTCAACACTGCACTGCTAAAGTCAGGATGGCCGAGTGGTCTAAGGCGCCAGACTCAAGGTTGGAAACCTTTCTCAGGAAAGAGGCTTCTGGTCTCCGATTGGAGGCGTGGGTTCAAATCCCACTTCTGACATGTCAAACTGCTTTTATGATTCACTCTGGACACTGACTCATTTGGACATGCTGCTTTTTAGATGGTATATTTATCGTTTTTTAATACATCAGTTCAAATGTCAGGATGGCCGAGTGGTCTAAGGCGCCAGACTTAAGTTTCGACTCTGTTCTCAGCAAAAAAGACTTCTGGTCTCCAATCGGAGGCGTGGGTTCAAATCCCACTTCTGACATGTCAAACTACTTTTATGATTCACTCTGGACACTGACTCATTTGGACATGCTGGTTTTTAGATGGTATATTTATCGTTTTTAAATACATCAGTTCAAATGTCAGGATGGCCGAGTGGTCTAAGGCGCCAGACTTAAGTTTCGACTCTGTTCTCAGCAAAAAAGACTTCTGGTCTCCAATTGGAGGCGTGGGTTCAAATCCCACTTCTGACATGTCAAACTACTTTTATGATTCACTCTGGACACTGACTCATTTGGACATGCTGCTTTTTTAGGTGGTATATTCATCGTTTTTTAACACTGCAGTGCTAATGTCAGGATGGCCGAGTGGTCTAAGGCGCCAGACTCAAGGTTGGAAACCTTTCTCAGGAAAGAGGCTTCTGGTCTCCGATTGGAGGCGTGGGTTCAAATCCCACTTCTGACATGTCAAACTACTTTTATGATTCACTCTGTACACTGACTCATTTGGACATGCTGCTTTTTTAGGTGGTATATTCATCGTTTTTTAACACTGCAGTGCTAATGTCAGGATGGCCGAGTGGTCTAAGGCGCCAGACTCAAGGTTGGAAACCTTTCTCAGGAAAGAGGCTTCTGGTCTCCGATTGGAGGCGTGGGTTCAAATCCCACTTCTGACATGTCAAACTACTTTTATGATTCACTCTGGACACTGACTCATTTGGACATGCTGCTTTTTTAGGTGGTATATTCATCGTTTTTCAACACTGCACTGCTAAAGTCAGGATGGCCGAGTGGTCTAAGGCGCCAGACTCAAGGTTGGAAACCTTTCTCAGGAAAGAGGCTTCTGGTCTCCGATTGGAGGCGTGGGTTCAAATCCCACTTCTGACATGTCAAACTACTTTTATGATTCACTCTGGACACTGACTCATTTGGACATGCTGCTTTTTAGATGGTATATTTATCATTTTTTAATACATCAGTTCAAATGTCAGGATGGCCGAGTGGTCTAAGGCGCCAGACTTAAGTTTCGACTCTGTTCTCAGCAAAAAAGACTTCTGGTCTCCAATTGGAGGCGTGGGTTCAAATCCCACTTCTGACATGTCAAACTACTTTTATGATTCACTCTGGACACTGACTCATTTGGACATGCTGCTTTTTTAGGTGGTATATTCATCGTTTTTTAACACTGCAGTGCTAATGTCAGGATGGCCGAGTGGTCTAAGGCGCCAGACTCAAGGTTGGAAACCTTTCTCAGGAAAGAGGCTTCTGGTCTCCGATTGGAGGCGTGGTTTCAAATCCCACTTCTGACATGTCAAACTACTTTTATGATTCACTCTGGACACTGACTCATTTGGACATGCTGCTTTTTTAGGTGGTATATTCATCGCTTTTCAACACTGCACTGCTAAAGTCAGGATGGCCGAGTGGTCTAAGGCGCCAGACTCAAGGTTGGAAACCTTTCTCAGGAAAGAGGCTTCTTGTCTCCGATTGGAGGCGTGGGTTCAAATCCCACTTCTGACATGTCAAACTACTTTTATGATTCACTCTGGACACTGACTCATTTGGACATGCTGCTTTTTAGATGGTATATTTATCGTTTTTAAATACATCAGTTCAAATGTCAGGATGGCCGAGTGGTCTAAGGCGCCACACTTAAGTTTCCACTCTGTTCTCAGCAAAAAAGACTTCTGGTCTCCAATTGGAGGCGTGGGTTCAAATCCCACTTCTGACATGTCAAACTAATTTTATGATTCACTGTGGACACTGACTCATTTGGACATGCTGCTTTTTTAGGTTGTATATTCATCGTTTTTTAACACTGCAGTGCTAATGTCAGGATGGCCGAGTGGTCTAAGGCGCCAGACTTAAGTTTCAACTCTGTTCTCAGCAAAAAAGACTTCTGGTCTCCAATTGGAGGCGTGGGTTCAAATCCCACTTCTGACATGTCAAACTACTTTTATGATTCACTCTGGACACTGACTCATTTGGACATGCTGCTTTTTTAGGTGGTATATTCATTGTTTTTTAACACTGCCGTGCTAATGTCAGGATGGCCGAGTGGTCTAAGGCGCCAGACTTAAGTTTCGACTCTGTTCTCAGCAAAAAAGACTTCTGGTCTCCGATTGGAGGCGTGGGTTCAAATCCCACTTCTGACATGTCAAACTACTTTTATGATTCACTCTGGACACTGACTCATTTGGACATGCTGCTTTTCAGATGGTATATTTATCGTTTTTTAATACATCAGTTCAAATGTCAGGATGGCCGAGTGGTCTAAGGAGCCAGACTCAAGGTTGGAAACCTTTCTCAGGAAAGAGGCTTCTGGTCTCCGATTGGAGGCGTGGGTTCAAATCCCACTTCTGACATGTCAAACTACTTTTATGATTCACTCTGGACACTGACTCATTTGGACATGCTGCTTTTTAGATGGTATATTTATCGTTTTTTAATACATCAGTTCAAATGTCAGGATGGCCGAGTGGTCTAAGGCGCCAGACTTAAGTTTCGACTCTGTTCTCAGCAAAAAAGACTTCTGGTCTCCAATTGGAGGCGTGGGTTCAAATCCCACTTCTGACATGTCAAACTACTTTTATGATTCACTCTGGACACTGACTCATTTGGACATGCTGCTTTTTTAGGTGGTATATTCATCGCTTTTCAACACTGCACTGCTAAAGTCAGGATGGCCGAGTGGTCTAAGGCGCCAGACTCAAGGTTGGAAACCTTTCTCAGGAAAGAGGCTTCTTGTCTCCGATTGGAGGCGTGGGTTCAAATCCCACTTCTGACATGTCAAACTACTTTTATGATTCACTCTGGACACTGACTCATTTGGACATGCTGCTTTTTAGATGGTATATTTATCGTTTTTAAATACATCAGTTCAAATGTCAGGATGGCCGAGTGGTCTAAGGTGCCAGACTTAAGTTTCCACTCTGTTCTCAGCAAAAAAGACTTCTGGTCTCCAATTGGAGGCGTGGGTTCAAATCCCACTTCTGACATGTCAAACTAATTTTATGATTCACTGTGGACACTGACTCATTTGGACATGCTGCTTTTTTAGGTTGTATATTCATCGTTTTTTAACACTGCAGTGCTAATGTCAGGATGGCCGAGTGGTCTAAGGCGCCAGACTTAAGTTTCAACTCTGTTCTCAGCAAAAAAGACTTCTGGTCTCCAATTGGAGGCGTGGGTTCAAATCCCACTTCTGACATGTCAAACTACTTTTATGATTCACTCTGGACACTGACTCATTTGGACATGCTGCTTTTTTAGGTGGTATATTCATCGTTTTTCAACACTGCACTGCTAATGTCAGGATGGCCGAGTGGTCTAAGGCGCCAGACTCAAGGTTGGAAACCTTTCTCAGGAAAGAGGCTTCTGGTCTCTCCGATTGGAGGCGTGGGTTCAAATCCCTCTTCTGACATGTCAAACTACTTTTATGATTCACTCTGGACACTGACTCATTTGGACATGCTGCTTTTTTACGTGGTATATTCATCGTTTTTCAACACTGCACTGCTAATGTCAGGATGTCCGAGTGGTCTAAGGCGCCAGACTCAAGGTTGGAAACCTTTCTCAGGAAAGAGGCTTCTGTCCTCTCTGATTGGAGGCGTGGGTTCAAATCCCTCTTCTGACATGTCAAACTACTTTTATGATTCACTGTGGACACTGACTCATTTGGACATGCTGCTTTTTAGATGGTATATTTATCGTTTTTTAATACATCAGTTCAAATGTCAGGATGGCCGAGTGGTCTAAGGCGCCAGACTTAAGTTTCGACTCTGTTCTCAGCAAAAAAGACTTCTGGTCTCCAATTGGAGGCGTGGGTTCAAATCCCACTTCTGACATGTCAAACTACTTTTATGATTCACTCTGGACACTGACTCATTTGGACATGCTTCTTTTTTAGGTGGTATATTCATCGTTTTTTAACACTGCAATGCTAATGTCAGGATGGCCGAGTGGTCTAAGGCGCCAGACTCAAGGTTGAAAACCTTTCTCAGGAAAGAGGCTTCTGGTCTCCGATTGGAGGCGTGGGTTCAAATCCCACTTCTGACATGTCAAACTACTTTTATGATTCACTCTGGACACTGACTCATTTGGACATGCTGCTTTTTAGATGGTATATTTATCGTTTTTTAATACATCAGTTCAAATGTCAGGATGGCCGAGTGGTCTAAGGCGCCAGACTTAAGTTTCGACTCTGTTCTCAGCAAAAAAGACTTCTGGTCTCCAATTGGAGGCGTGGGTTCAAATCCCACTTCTGACATGTCAAACTACTTTTATGATTCACTCTGGACACTGACTCATTTGGACATGCTGCTTTTTTAGGTGGTATATTCATCGTTTTTCAACACTGCACTGCTAATGTCAGGATGGCCGAGTGGTCTAAGGCGCCAGACTCAAGGTTGGAAACCTTTCTCAGGAAAGAGGCTTCTGGTCTCTCCGATTGGAGGCGTGGGTTCAAATCCCTCTTCTGACATGTCAAACTACTTTTATGATTCACTGTGGACACTGACTCATTTGGACATGCTGCTTTTTAGATGGTATATTTATCGTTTTTTAATACATCAGTTCAAATGTCAGGATGGCCGAGTGGTCTAAGGCGCCAGACTTAAGTTTCGACTCTGTTCTCAGCAAAAAAGACTTCTGGTCTCCAATTGGAGGCGTGGGTTCAAATCCCACTTCTGACATGTCAAACTAGTTTTATGATTCACTCTGGACACTGACTCATTTGGACATGCTGCTTTTTTACGTGGTATATTCATCGTTTTTCAACACTGCACTGCTAATGTCAGGATGGCCGAGTGGTCTAAGGCGCCAGACTCAAGGTTGGAAACCTTTCTCAGGAAAGAGGCTTCTGGTCTCTCTGATTGGAGGCGTGGGTTCAAATCCCTCTTCTGACATGTCAAACTACTTTTATGATTCACTGTGGACACTGACTCATTTGGACATGCTGCTTTTTAGATGGTATATTTATCGTTTTTTAATACATCAGTTCAAATGTCAGGATGGCCGAGTGGTCTAAGGCGCCAGACTTAAGTTTCGACTCTGTTCTCAGCAAAAAAGACTTCTGGTCTCCAATTGGAGGCGTGGGTTCAAATCCCACTTCTGACATGTCAAACTACTTTTATGATTCACTCTGGACACTGACTCATTTGGACATGCTGCTTTTTTAGGTTGTATATTCATCGTTTTTTAACACTGCAGTGCTATTGTCAGGATGGCCGAGTGGTCTAAGGCGCCAGACTTAAGGTTGGAAACCTTTCTCAGGAAAGAGGCTTCTGGTCTCCGATTGGAGGCGTGGCTTCAAATCCCACTTCTGACATGTCAAACTACTTTTATGATTCACTCTGGACACTGACTCATTTGGACATGCTGCTTTTTAGATGGTATATTTATCGTTTTTTAATACATCAGTTCAAATGTCAGGATGGCCGAGTGGTCTAAGGCGCCAGACTTAAGTTTCCACTCTGTTCTCAGCAAAAAAGACTTCTGGTCTCCAATTGGAGGCGTGGGTTCAAATCCCACTTCTGACATGTCAAACTAATTTTATGATTCACTGTGGACACTGACTCATTTGGACATGCTGCTTTTTTAGGTTGTATATTCATCGTTTTTTAACACTGCAGTGCTAATGTCAGGATGGCCGAGTGGTCTAAGGCGCCAGACTTAAGTTTCAACTCTGTTCTCAGCAAAAAAGACTTCTGGTCTCCAATTGGAGGCGTGGGTTCAAATCCCACTTCTGACATGTCAAACTACTTTTATGATTCACTCTGGACACTGACTCATTTGGACATGCTGCTTTTTTAGGTGGTATATTCATTGTTTTTTAACACTGCCGTGCTAATGTCAGGATGGCCGAGTGGTCTAAGGCGCCAGACTTAAGTTTCGACTCTGTTCTCAGCAAAAAAGACTTCTGGTCTCCGATTGGAGGCGTGGGTTCAAATCCCACTTCTGACATGTCAAACTACTTTTATGATTCACTCTGGACACTGACTCATTTGGACATGCTGCTTTTCAGATGGTATATTTATCGTTTTTTAATACATCAGTTCAAATGTCAGGATGGCCGAGTGGTCTAAGGAGCCAGACTCAAGGTTGGAAACCTTTCTCAGGAAAGAGGCTTCTGGTCTCCGATTGGAGGTGTGGGTTCAAATCCCACTTCTGACATGTCAAACTACTTTTATGATTCACTCTGGACACTGACTCATTTGGACATGCTGCTTTTTAGATGGTATATTTATCGTTTTTTAATACATCAGTTCAAATGTCAGGATGGCCGAGTGGTCTAAGGCGCCAGACTTAAGTTTCGACTCTGTTCTCAGCAAAAAAGACTTCTGGTCTCCAATTGGAGGCGTGGGTTCAAATCCCACTTCTGACATGTCAAACTACTTTTATGATTCACTCTGGACACTGACTCATTTGGACATGCTGCTTTTTTAGGTGGTATATTCATCGTTTTTTAACACTGCAGTGCTAATGTCAGGATGGCCGAGTGGTCTAAGGCGCCAGACTCAAGGTTGGAAACCTTTCTCAGGAAAGAGGCTTCTGGTCTCCGATTGGAGGCGTGGGTTCAAATCCCACTTCTGACATGTCAAACTACTTTTATGATTCACTCTGGACACTGACTCATTTGGACATGCTGCTTTTTAGATGGTATATTTATCGTTTTTTAATACATCAGTTCAAATGTCAGGATGGCCGAGTGGTCTAAGGCGCCAGACTTAAGTTTCGACTCTGTTCTCAGCAAAAAAGACTTCTGGTCTCCAATTAGAGGCGTGGGTTCAAATCCCACTTCTGACATGTCAGACTACTTTTATGATTCACTCTGGACACTGACTCATTTGGACATGCTGCTTTTTTAGGTGGTATATTCATCGTTTTTTAACACTGCAGTGCTAATGTCAGGATGGCCGAGTGGTCTAAGGCGCCAGACTCAAGGTTGGAAACCTTTCTCAGGAAAGAGGCTTCTGGTCTCCGATTGGAGGCGTGGGTTCAAATCCCACTTCTGACATGTCAAACTACTTTTATGATTCACTCTGGACACTGACTCATTTGGACATGCCGCTTTTTTAGGTGGTATATTCATCGTTTTTCAACACTGCACTGCTAAAGTCAGGATGGCCGAGTGGTCTAAGGCGCCAGACTCAAGGTTGGAAACCTTTCTCAGGAAAGAGGCTTCTGGTCTCCGATTGGAGGCGTGGGTTCAAATCCCACTTCTGACATGTCAAACTACTTTTATGATTCACTCTGGACACTGACTCATTTGGACATGCTGCTTTTTAGATGGTATATTTATCGTTTTTTAATACATCAGTTCAAATGTCAGGATGGCCGAGTGGTCTAAGGCGCCAGACTTAAGTTTCGACTCTGTTCTCAGCAAAAAAGACTTCTGGTCTCCAATTGGAGGCGTGGGTTCAAATCCCACTTCTGACATGTCAAACTACTTTTATGATTCACTCTGGACACTGACTCATTTGGACATGCTGCTTTTTTAGGTGGTATATTCATCGTTTTTTAACACTGCAGTGCTAATGTCAGGATGGCCGAGTGGTCTAAGGCGCCAGACTCAAGGTTGGAAACCTTTCTCAGGAAAGAGGCTTCTGGTCTCCGATTGGAGGCGTGGGTTCAAATCCCACTTCTGACATGTCAAACTACTTTTATGATTCACTCTGGACACTGACTCATTTGGACATGCTGCTTTTTTAGGTGGTATATTCATCGTTTTTCAACACTGCACTGCTAAAGTCAGGATGGCCGAGTGGTCTAAGGCGCCAGACTCAAGGTTGGAAACCTTTCTCAGGAAAGAGGCTTCTGGTCTCCGATTGGAGGCGTGGGTTCAAATCCCACTTCTGACATGTCAAACTGCTTTTATGATTCACTCTGGACACTGACTCATTTGGACATGCTGCTTTTTAGATGGTATATTTATCGTTTTTTAATACATCAGTTCAAATGTCAGGATGGCCGAGTGGTCTAAGGCGCCAGACTTAAGTTTCGACTCTGTTCTCAGCAAAAAAGACTTCTGGTCTCCAATCGGAGGCGTGGGTTCAAATCCCACTTCTGACATGTCAAACTACTTTTATGATTCACTCTGGACACTGACTCATTTGGACATGCTGGTTTTTAGATGGTATATTTATCGTTTTTAAATACATCAGTTCAAATGTCAGGATGGCCGAGTGGTCTAAGGCGCCAGACTTAAGTTTCGACTCTGTTCTCAGCAAAAAAGACTTCTGGTCTCCAATTGGAGGCGTGGGTTCAAATCCCACTTCTGACATGTCAAACTACTTTTATGATTCACTCTGGACACTGACTCATTTGGACATGCTGCTTTTTTAGGTGGTATATTCATCGTTTTTTAACACTGCAGTGCTAATGTCAGGATGGCCGAGTGGTCTAAGGCGCCAGACTCAAGGTTGGAAACCTTTCTCAGGAAAGAGGCTTCTGGTCTCCGATTGGAGGCGTGGGTTCAAATCCCACTTCTGACATGTCAAACTACTTTTATGATTCACTCTGTACACTGACTCATTTGGACATGCTGCTTTTTTAGGTGGTATATTCATCGTTTTTTAACACTGCAGTGCTAATGTCAGGATGGCCGAGTGGTCTAAGGCGCCAGACTCAAGGTTGGAAACCTTTCTCAGGAAAGAGGCTTCTGGTCTCCGATTGGAGGCGTGGGTTCAAATCCCACTTCTGACATGTCAAACTACTTTTATGATTCACTCTGGACACTGACTCATTTGGACATGCTGCTTTTTTAGGTGGTATATTCATCGTTTTTCAACACTGCACTGCTAAAGTCAGGATGGCCGAGTGGTCTAAGGCGCCAGACTCAAGGTTGGAAACCTTTCTCAGGAAAGAGGCTTCTGGTCTCCGATTGGAGGCGTGGGTTCAAATCCCACTTCTGACATGTCAAACTACTTTTATGATTCACTCTGGACACTGACTCATTTGGACATGCTGCTTTTTAGATGGTATATTTATCATTTTTTAATACATCAGTTCAAATGTCAGGATGGCCGAGTGGTCTAAGGCGCCAGACTTAAGTTTCGACTCTGTTCTCAGCAAAAAAGACTTCTGGTCTCCAATTGGAGGCGTGGGTTCAAATCCCACTTCTGACATGTCAAACTACTTTTATGATTCACTCTGGACACTGACTCATTTGGACATGCTGCTTTTTTAGGTGGTATATTCATCGTTTTTTAACACTGCAGTGCTAATGTCAGGATGGCCGAGTGGTCTAAGGCGCCAGACTCAAGGTTGGAAACCTTTCTCAGGAAAGAGGCTTCTGGTCTCCGATTGGAGGCGTGGTTTCAAATCCCACTTCTGACATGTCAAACTACTTTTATGATTCACTCTGGACACTGACTCATTTGGACATGCTGCTTTTTTAGGTGGTATATTCATCGCTTTTCAACACTGCACTGCTAAAGTCAGGATGGCCGAGTGGTCTAAGGCGCCAGACTCAAGGTTGGAAACCTTTCTCAGGAAAGAGGCTTCTTGTCTCCGATTGGAGGCGTGGGTTCAAATCCCACTTCTGACATGTCAAACTACTTTTATGATTCACTCTGGACACTGACTCATTTGGACATGCTGCTTTTTAGATGGTATATTTATCGTTTTTAAATACATCAGTTCAAATGTCAGGATGGCCGAGTGGTCTAAGGCGCCACACTTAAGTTTCCACTCTGTTCTCAGCAAAAAAGACTTCTGGTCTCCAATTGGAGGCGTGGGTTCAAATCCCACTTCTGACATGTCAAACTAATTTTATGATTCACTGTGGACACTGACTCATTTGGACATGCTGCTTTTTTAGGTTGTATATTCATCGTTTTTTAACACTGCAGTGCTAATGTCAGGATGGCCGAGTGGTCTAAGGCGCCAGACTTAAGTTTCAACTCTGTTCTCAGCAAAAAAGACTTCTGGTCTCCAATTGGAGGCGTGGGTTCAAATCCCACTTCTGACATGTCAAACTACTTTTATGATTCACTCTGGACACTGACTCATTTGGACATGCTGCTTTTTTAGGTGGTATATTCATTGTTTTTTAACACTGCCGTGCTAATGTCAGGATGGCCGAGTGGTCTAAGGCGCCAGACTTAAGTTTCGACTCTGTTCTCAGCAAAAAAGACTTCTGGTCTCCGATTGGAGGCGTGGGTTCAAATCCCACTTCTGACATGTCAAACTACTTTTATGATTCACTCTGGACACTGACTCATTTGGACATGCTGCTTTTCAGATGGTATATTTATCGTTTTTTAATACATCAGTTCAAATGTCAGGATGGCCGAGTGGTCTAAGGAGCCAGACTCAAGGTTGGAAACCTTTCTCAGGAAAGAGGCTTCTGGTCTCCGATTGGAGGCGTGGGTTCAAATCCCACTTCTGACATGTCAAACTACTTTTATGATTCACTCTGGACACTGACTCATTTGGACATGCTGCTTTTTAGATGGTATATTTATCGTTTTTTAATACATCAGTTCAAATGTCAGGATGGCCGAGTGGTCTAAGGCGCCAGACTTAAGTTTCGACTCTGTTCTCAGCAAAAAAGACTTCTGGTCTCCAATTGGAGGCGTGGGTTCAAATCCCACTTCTGACATGTCAAACTACTTTTATGATTCACTCTGGACACTGACTCATTTGGACATGCTGCTTTTTTAGGTGGTATATTCATCGCTTTTCAACACTGCACTGCTAAAGTCAGGATGGCCGAGTGGTCTAAGGCGCCAGACTCAAGGTTGGAAACCTTTCTCAGGAAAGAGGCTTCTTGTCTCCGATTGGAGGCGTGGGTTCAAATCCCACTTCTGACATGTCAAACTACTTTTATGATTCACTCTGGACACTGACTCATTTGGACATGCTGCTTTTTAGATGGTATATTTATCGTTTTTAAATACATCAGTTCAAATGTCAGGATGGCCGAGTGGTCTAAGGTGCCAGACTTAAGTTTCCACTCTGTTCTCAGCAAAAAAGACTTCTGGTCTCCAATTGGAGGCGTGGGTTCAAATCCCACTTCTGACATGTCAAACTAATTTTATGATTCACTGTGGACACTGACTCATTTGGACATGCTGCTTTTTTAGGTTGTATATTCATCGTTTTTTAACACTGCAGTGCTAATGTCAGGATGGCCGAGTGGTCTAAGGCGCCAGACTTAAGTTTCAACTCTGTTCTCAGCAAAAAAGACTTCTGGTCTCCAATTGGAGGCGTGGGTTCAAATCCCACTTCTGACATGTCAAACTACTTTTATGATTCACTCTGGACACTGACTCATTTGGACATGCTGCTTTTTTAGGTGGTATATTCATTGTTTTTTAACACTGCCGTGCTAATGTCAGGATGGCCGAGTGGTCTAAGGCGCCAGACTTAAGTTTCGACTCTGTTCTCAGCAAAAAAGACTTCTGGTCTCCGATTGGAGGCGTGGGTTCAAATCCCACTTCTGACATGTCAAACTACTTTTATGATTCACTCTGGACACTGACTCATTTGGACATGCTGCTTTTCAGATGGTATATTTATCGTTTTTTAATACATCAGTTCAAATGTCAGGATGGCCGAGTGGTCTAAGGAGCCAGACTCAAGGTTGGAAACCTTTCTCAGGAAAGAGGCTTCTGGTCTCCGATTGGAGGCGTGGGTTCAAATCCCACTTCTGACATGTCAAACTACTTTTATGATTCACTCTGGACACTGACTCATTTGGACATGCTGCTTTTTAGATGGTATATTTATCGTTTTTTAATACATCAGTTCAAATGTCAGGATGGCCGAGTGGTCTAAGGCGCCAGACTTAAGTTTCGACCCTGTTCTCAGCAAAAAAGACTTCTGGTCTCCAATTGGAGGCGTGGGTTCAAATCCCACTTCTGACATGTCAAACTACTTTTATGATTCACTCTGGACACTGACTCATTTGGACATGCTGCTTTTTTAGGTGGTATATTCATCGTTTTTTAACACTGCAGTGCTAATGTCAGGATGGCCGAGTGGTCTAAGGCGCCAGACTCAAGGTTGGAAACCTTTCTCAGGAAAGAGGCTTCTGGTCTCCGATTGGAGGCGTGGGTTCAAATCCCACTTCTGACATGTCAAACTACTTTTATGATTCACTCTGGACACTGACTCATTTGGACATGCTGCTTTTTAGATGGTATATTTATCGTTTTTTAATACATCAGTTCAAATGTCAGGATGGCCGAGTGGTCTAAGGCGCCAGACTTAAGTTTCGACTCTGTTCTCAGCAAAAAAGACTTCTGGTCTCCAATTGGAGGCGTGGGTTCAAATCCCACTTCTGACATGTCAAACTACTTTTATGATTCACTCTGGACACTGACTCATTTGGACATGCTGCTTTTTTAGGTGGTATATTCATCGCTTTTCAACACTGCACTGCTAAAGTCAGGATGGCCGAGTGGTCTAAGGCGCCAGACTCAAGGTTGGAAACCTTTCTCAGGAAAGAGGCTTCTTGTCTCCGATTGGAGGCGTGGGTTCAAATCCCACTTCTGACATGTCAAACTACTTTTATGATTCACTCTGGACACTGACTCATTTGGACATGCTGCTTTTTAGATGGTATATTTATCGTTTTTAAATACATCAGTTCAAATGTCAGGATGGCCGAGTGGTCTAAGGCGCCACACTTAAGTTTCCACTCTGTTCTCAGCAAAAAAGACTTCTGGTCTCCAATTGGAGGCGTGGGTTCAAATCCCACTTCTGACATGTCAAACTAATTTTATGATTCACTGTGGACACTGACTCATTTGGACATGCTGCTTTTTTAGGTTGTATATTCATCGTTTTTTAACACTGCAGTGCTAATGTCAGGATGGCCGAGTGGTCTAAGGCGCCAGACTTAAGTTTCAACTCTGTTCTCAGCAAAAAAGACTTCTGGTCTCCAATTGGAGGCGTGGGTTCAAATCCCACTTCTGACATGTCAAACTACTTTTATGATTCACTCTGGACACTGACTCATTTGGACATGCTGCTTTTTTAGGTGGTATATTCATCGTTTTTCAACACTGCACTGCTAAAGTCAGGATGGCCGAGTGGTCTAAGGCGCCAGACTCAAGGTTGGAAACCTTTCTCAGGAAAGAGGCTTCTGGTCTCCGATTGGAGGCGTGGGTTCAAATCCCACTTCTGACATGTCAAACTACTTTTATGATTCACTCTGGACACTGACTCATTTGGACATGCTGCTTTTTAGATGGTATATTTATCGTTTTTTAATACATCAGTTCAAATGTCAGGATGGCCGAGTGGTCTAAGGCGCCAGACTTAAGTTTCGACTCTGTTCTCAGCAAAAAAGACTTCTGGTCTCCAATTGGAGGCGTGGGTTCAAATCCCACTTCTGACATGTCAAACTACTTTTATGATTCACTCTGGACACTGACTCATTTGGACATGCTGCTTTTTTAGGTGGTATATTCATCGTTTTTTAACACTGCAGTGCTAATGTCAGGATGGCCGAGTGGTCTAAGGCGCCAGACTCAAGGTTGGAAACCTTTCTCAGGAAAGAGGCTTCTGGTCTCCGATTGGAGGCGTGGGTTCAAATCCCACTTCTGACATGTCAAACTACTTTTATGATTCACTCTGGACACTGACTCATTTGGACATGCTGCTTTTTTAGGTGGTATATTCATCGTTTTTCAACACTGCACTGCTAAAGTCAGGATGGCCGAGTGGTCTAAGGCGCCAGACTCAAGGTTGGAAACCTTTCTCAGGAAAGAGGCTTCTGGTCTCCGATTGGAGGCGTGGGTTCAAATCCCACTTCTGACATGTCAAACTACTTTTATGATTCACTCTGGACACTGACTCATTTGGACATGCTGCTTTTCAGATGGTATATTTATCGTTTTTTAATACATCAGTTCAAATGTCAGGATGGCCGAGTGGTCTAAGGAGCCAGACTCAAGGTTGGAAACCTTTCTCAGGAAAGAGGCTTCTGGTCTCCGATTGGAGGCGTGGGTTCAAATCCCACTTCTGACATGTCAAACTACTTTTATGATTCACTCTGGACACTGACTCATTTGGACATGCTGTTTTTTAGATGGTATATTTATCGTTTTTTAATACATCAGTTCAAATGTCAGGATGGCCGAGTGGTCTAAGGCGCCAGACTTAAGTTTCGACTCTGTTCTCAGCAAAAAAGACTTCTGGTCTCCAATTGGAGGCGTGGGTTCAAATCCCACTTCTGACATGTCAAACTACTTTTATGATTCACTCTGGACACTGACTCATTTGGACATGCTGCTTTTTTAGGTGGTATATTCATCGTTTTTTAACACTGCAGTGCTAATGTCAGGATGGCCGAGTGGTCTAAGGCGCCAGACTCAAGGTTGGAAACCTTTCTCAGGAAAGAGGCTTCTGGTCTCCGATTGGAGGCGTGGGTTCAAATCCCACTTCTGACATGTCAAACTACTTTTATGATTCACTCTGGACACTGACTCATTTGGACATGCTGCTTTTTTAGGTGGTATATTCATCGTTTTTTAACACTGCAGTGCTAATGTCAGGATGGCCGAGTGGTCTAAGGCGCCAGACTCAAGGTTGGAAACCTTTCTCAGGAAAGAGGCTTCTGGTCTCCGATTGGAGGCGTGGGTTCAAATCCCACTTCTGACATGTCAAACTACTTTTATGATTCACTCTGGACACTGACTCATTTGGACATGCTGCTTTTCAGATGGTATATTTATCGTTTTTTAATACATCAGTTCAAATGTCAGGATGGCCGAGTGGTCTAAGGAGCCAGACTCAAGGTTGGAAACCTTTCTCAGGAAAGAGGCTTCTGGTCTCCGATTGGAGGCGTGGGTTCAAATCCCACTTCTGACATGTCAAACTACTTTTATGATTCACTCTGGACACTGACTCATTTGGACATGCTGCTTTTTAGATGGTATATTTATCGTTTTTTAATACATCAGTTCAAATGTCAGGATGGCCGAGTGGTCTAAGGCGCCAGACTTAAGTTTCGACTCTGTTCTCAGCAAAAAAGACTTCTGGTCTCCAATTGGAGGCGTGGGTTCAAATCCCACTTCTGACATGTCAAACTACTTTTATGATTCACTCTGGACACTGACTCATTTGGACATGCTGCTTTTTTAGGTGGTATATTCATCGCTTTTCAACACTGCACTGCTAAAGTCAGGATGGCCGAGTGGTCTAAGGCGCCAGACTCAAGGTTGGAAACCTTTCTCAGGAAAGAGGCTTCTTGTCTCCGATTGGAGGCGTGGGTTCAAATCCCACTTCTGACATGTCAAACTACTTTTATGATTCACTCTGGACACTGACTCATTTGGACATGCTGCTTTTTAGATGGTATATTTATCGTTTTTAAATACATCAGTTCAAATGTCAGGATGGCCGAGTGGTCTAAGGTGCCAGACTTAAGTTTCCACTCTGTTCTCAGCAAAAAAGACTTCTGGTCTCCAATTGGAGGCGTGGGTTCAAATCCCACTTCTGACATGTCAAACTAATTTTATGATTCACTGTGGACACTGACTCATTTGGACATGCTGCTTTTTTAGGTTGTATATTCATCGTTTTTTAACACTGCAGTGCTAATGTCAGGATGGCCGAGTGGTCTAAGGCGCCAGACTTAAGTTTCAACTCTGTTCTCAGCAAAAAAGACTTCTGGTCTCCAATTGGAGGCGTGGGTTCAAATCCCACTTCTGACATGTCAAACTACTTTTATGATTCACTCTGGACACTGACTCATTTGGACATGCTGCTTTTTTAGGTGGTATATTCATTGTTTTTTAACACTGCCGTGCTAATGTCAGGATGGCCGAGTGGTCTAAGGCGCCAGACTTAAGTTTCGACTCTGTTCTCAGCAAAAAAGACTTCTGGTCTCCGATTGGAGGCGTGGGTTCAAATCCCACTTCTGACATGTCAAACTACTTTTATGATTCACTCTGGACACTGACTCATTTGGACATGCTGCTTTTCAGATGGTATATTTATCGTTTTTTAATACATCAGTTCAAATGTCAGGATGGCCGAGTGGTCTAAGGAGCCAGACTCAAGGTTGGAAACCTTTCTCAGGAAAGAGGCTTCTGGTCTCCGATTGGAGGCGTGGGTTCAAATCCCACTTCTGACATGTCAAACTACTTTTATGATTCACTCTGGACACTGACTCATTTGGACATGCTGCTTTTTAGATGGTATATTTATCGTTTTTTAATACATCAGTTCAAATGTCAGGATGGCCGAGTGGTCTAAGGCGCCAGACTTAAGTTTCGACCCTGTTCTCAGCAAAAAAGACTTCTGGTCTCCAATTGGAGGCGTGGGTTCAAATCCCACTTCTGACATGTCAAACTACTTTTATGATTCACTCTGGACACTGACTCATTTGGACATGCTGCTTTTTTAGGTGGTATATTCATCGTTTTTTAACACTGCAGTGCTAATGTCAGGATGGCCGAGTGGTCTAAGGCGCCAGACTCAAGGTTGGAAACCTTTCTCAGGAAAGAGGCTTCTGGTCTCCGATTGGAGGCGTGGGTTCAAATCCCACTTCTGACATGTCAAACTACTTTTATGATTCACTCTGGACACTGACTCATTTGGACATGCTGCTTTTTAGATGGTATATTTATCGTTTTTTAATACATCAGTTCAAATGTCAGGATGGCCGAGTGGTCTAAGGCGCCAGACTTAAGTTTCGACTCTGTTCTCAGCAAAAAAGACTTCTGGTCTCCAATTGGAGGCGTGGGTTCAAATCCCACTTCTGACATGTCAAACTACTTTTATGATTCACTCTGGACACTGACTCATTTGGACATGCTGCTTTTTTAGGTGGTATATTCATCGCTTTTCAACACTGCACTGCTAAAGTCAGGATGGCCGAGTGGTCTAAGGCGCCAGACTCAAGGTTGGAAACCTTTCTCAGGAAAGAGGCTTCTTGTCTCCGATTGGAGGCGTGGGTTCAAATCCCACTTCTGACATGTCAAACTACTTTTATGATTCACTCTGGACACTGACTCATTTGGACATGCTGCTTTTTAGATGGTATATTTATCGTTTTTAAATACATCAGTTCAAATGTCAGGATGGCCGAGTGGTCTAAGGCGCCACACTTAAGTTTCCACTCTGTTCTCAGCAAAAAAGACTTCTGGTCTCCAATTGGAGGCGTGGGTTCAAATCCCACTTCTGACATGTCAAACTAATTTTATGATTCACTGTGGACACTGACTCATTTGGACATGCTGCTTTTTTAGGTTGTATATTCATCGTTTTTTAACACTGCAGTGCTAATGTCAGGATGGCCGAGTGGTCTAAGGCGCCAGACTTAAGTTTCAACTCTGTTCTCAGCAAAAAAGACTTCTGGTCTCCAATTGGAGGCGTGGGTTCAAATCCCACTTCTG
This sequence comes from Pungitius pungitius, assembly GCF_949316345.1. Lineage (NCBI taxonomy): Eukaryota > Metazoa > Chordata > Actinopteri > Perciformes > Gasterosteidae > Pungitius > Pungitius pungitius. Next base: position 897,153 of record NC_084901.1, read on the forward strand.
ACATGTCAAACTACTTTTATGATTCACTCTGGACACTGACTCATTTGGACATGCTGCTTTTTTAGGTGGTATATTCATTGTTTTTTAACACTGCCGTGCTAATGTCAGGATGGCCGAGTGGTCTAAGGCGCCAGACTTAAGTTTCGACTCTGTTCTCAGCAAAAAAGACTTCTGGTCTCCGATTGGAGGCGTGGGTTCAAATCCCACTTCTGACATGTCAAACTACTTTTATGATTCACTCTGGACACTGACTCATTTGGACATGCTGCTTTTCAGATGGTATATTTATCGTTTTTTAATACATCAGTTCAAATGTCAGGATGGCCGAGTGGTCTAAGGAGCCAGACTCAAGGTTGGAAACCTTTCTCAGGAAAGAGGCTTCTGGTCTCCGATTGGAGGCGTGGGTTCAAATCCCACTTCTGACATGTCAAACTACTTTTATGATTCACTCTGGACACTGACTCATTTGGACATGCTGCTTTTTAGATGGTATATTTATCGTTTTTTAATACATCAGTTCAAATGTCAGGATGGCCGAGTGGTCTAAGGCGCCAGACTTAAGTTTCGACTCTGTTCTCAGCAAAAAAGACTTCTGGTCTCCAATTGGAGGCGTGGGTTCAAATCCCACTTCTGACATGTCAAACTACTTTTATGATTCACTCTGGACACTGACTCATTTGGACATGCTGCTTTTTTAGGTGGTATATTCATCGTTTTTTAACACTGCAGTGCTAATGTCAGGATGGCCGAGTGGTCTAAGGCGCCAGACTCAAGGTTGGAAACCTTTCTCAGGAAAGAGGCTTCTGGTCTCCGATTGGAGGCGTGGGTTCAAATCCCACTTCTGACATGTCAAACTACTTTTATGATTCACTCTGGACACTGACTCATTTGGACATGCTGCTTTTTTAGGTGGTATATTCATCGTTTTTCAACACTGCACTGCTAAAGTCAGGATGGCCGAGTGGTCTAAGGCGCCAGACTCAAGGTTGGAAACCTTTCTCAGGAAAGAGGCTTCTGGTCTCCGATTGGAGGCGTGGGTTCAAATCCCACTTCTGACATGTCAAACTACTTTTATGATTCACTCTGGACACTGACTCATTTGGACATGCTGCTTTTCAGATGGTATATTTATCGTTTTTTAATACATCAGTTCAAATGTCAGGATGGCCGAGTGGTCTAAGGAGCCAGACTCAAGGTTGGAAACCTTTCTCAGGAAAGAGGCTTCTGGTCTCCGATTGGAGGCGTGGGTTCAAATCCCACTTCTGACATGTCAAACTACTTTTATGATTCACTCTGGACACTGACTCATTTGGACATGCTGTTTTTTAGATGGTATATTTATCGTTTTTTAATACATCAGTTCAAATGTCAGGATGGCCGAGTGGTCTAAGGCGCCAGACTTAAGTTTCGACTCTGTTCTCAGCAAAAAAGACTTCTGGTCTCCAATTGGAGGCGTGGGTTCAAATCCCACTTCTGACATGTCAAACTACTTTTATGATTCACTCTGGACACTGACTCATTTGGACATGCTGCTTTTTTAGGTGGTATATTCATCGTTTTTTAACACTGCAGTGCTAATGTCAGGATGGCCGAGTGGTCTAAGGCGCCAGACTCAAGGTTGGAAACCTTTCTCAGGAAAGAGGCTTCTGGTCTCCGATTGGAGGCGTGGGTTCAAATCCCACTTCTGACATGTCAAACTACTTTTATGATTCACTCTGGACACTGACTCATTTGGACATGCTGCTTTTTTAGGTGGTATATTCATCGTTTTTCAACACTGCACTGCTAAAGTCAGGATGGCCGAGTGGTCTAAGGCGCCAGACTCAAGGTTGGAAACCTTTCTCAGGAAAGAGGCTTCTGGTCTCCGATTGGAGGCGTGGGTTCAAATCCCACTTCTGACATGTCAAACTGCTTTTATGATTCACTCTGGACACTGACTCATTTGGACATGCTGCTTTTTAGATGGTATATTTATCGTTTTTTAATACATCAGTTCAAATGTCAGGATGGCCGAGTGGTCTAAGGCGCCAGACTTAAGTTTCGACTCTGTTCTCAGCAAAAAAGACTTCTGGTCTCCAATCGGAGGCGTGGGTTCAAATCCCACTTCTGACATGTCAAACTACTTTTATGATTCACTCTGGACACTGACTCATTTGGACATGCTGGTTTTTAGATGGTATATTTATCGTTTTTAAATACATCAGTTCAAATGTCAGGATGGCCGAGTGGTCTAAGGCGCCAGACTTAAGTTTCGACTCTGTTCTCAGCAAAAAAGACTTCTGGTCTCCAATTGGAGGCGTGGGTTCAAATCCCACTTCTGACATGTCAAACTACTTTTATGATTCACTCTGGACACTGACTCATTTGGACATGCTGCTTTTTTAGGTGGTATATTCATCGTTTTTTAACACTGCAGTGCTAATGTCAGGATGGCCGAGTGGTCTAAGGCGCCAGACTCAAGGTTGGAAACCTTTCTCAGGAAAGAGGCTTCTGGTCTCCGATTGGAGGCGTGGGTTCAAATCCCACTTCTGACATGTCAAACTACTTTTATGATTCACTCTGGACACTGACTCATTTGGACATGCTGCTTTTTTAGGTGGTATATTCATCGTTTTTTAACACTGCAGTGCTAATGTCAGGATGGCCGAGTGGTCTAAGGCGCCAGACTCAAGGTTGGAAACCTTTCTCAGGAAAGAGGCTTCTGGTCTCCGATTGGAGGCGTGGGTTCAAATCCCACTTCTGACATGTCAAACTACTTTTATGATTCACTCTGGACACTGACTCATTTGGACATGCTGCTTTTTTAGGTGGTATATTCATCGTTTTTCAACACTGCACTGCTAAAGTCAGGATGGCCGAGTGGTCTAAGGCGCCAGACTCAAGGTTGGAAACCTTTCTCAGGAAAGAGGCTTCTGGTCTCCGATTGGAGGCGTGGGTTCAAATCCCACTTCTGACATGTCAAACTACTTTTATGATTCACTCTGGACACTGACTCATTTGGACATGCTGCTTTTTAGATGGTATATTTATCATTTTTTAATACATCAGTTCAAATGTCAGGATGGCCGAGTGGTCTAAGGCGCCAGACTTAAGTTTCGACTCTGTTCTCAGCAAAAAAGACTTCTGGTCTCCAATTGGAGGCGTGGGTTCAAATCCCACTTCTGACATGTCAAACTACTTTTATGATTCACTCTGGACACTGACTCATTTGGACATGCTGCTTTTTTAGGTGGTATATTCATCGTTTTTTAACACTGCAGTGCTAATGTCAGGATGGCCGAGTGGTCTAAGGCGCCAGACTCAAGGTTGGAAACCTTTCTCAGGAAAGAGGCTTCTGGTCTCCGATTGGAGGCGTGGTTTCAAATCCCACTTCTGACATGTCAAACTACTTTTATGATTCACTCTGGACACTGACTCATTTGGACATGCTGCTTTTTTAGGTGGTATATTCATCGCTTTTCAACACTGCACTGCTAAAGTCAGGATGGCCGAGTGGTCTAAGGCGCCAGACTCAAGGTTGGAAACCTTTCTCAGGAAAGAGGCTTCTTGTCTCCGATTGGAGGCGTGGGTTCAAATCCCACTTCTGACATGTCAAACTACTTTTATGATTCACTCTGGACACTGACTCATTTGGACATGCTGCTTTTTAGATGGTATATTTATCGTTTTTAAATACATCAGTTCAAATGTCAGGATGGCCGAGTGGTCTAAGGTGCCAGACTTAAGTTTCCACTCTGTTCTCAGCAAAAAAGACTTCTGGTCTCCAATTGGAGGCGTGGGTTCAAATCCCACTTCTGACATGTCAAACTAATTTTATGATTCACTGTGGACACTGACTCATTTGGACATGCTGCTTTTTTAGGTTGTATATTCATCGTTTTTTAACACTGCAGTGCTAATGTCAGGATGGCCGAGTGGTCTAAGGCGCCAGACTTAAGTTTCAACTCTGTTCTCAGCAAAAAAGACTTCTGGTCTCCAATTGGAGGCGTGGGTTCAAATCCCACTTCTGACATGTCAAACTACTTTTATGATTCACTCTGGACACTGACTCATTTGGACATGCTGCTTTTTTAGGTGGTATATTCATTGTTTTTTAACACTGCCGTGCTAATGTCAGGATGGCCGAGTGGTCTAAGGCGCCAGACTTAAGTTTCGACTCTGTTCTCAGCAAAAAAGACTTCTGGTCTCCGATTGGAGGCGTGGGTTCAAATCCCACTTCTGACATGTCAAACTACTTTTATGATTCACTCTGGACACTGACTCATTTGGACATGCTGCTTTTCAGATGGTATATTTATCGTTTTTTAATACATCAGTTCAAATGTCAGGATGGCCGAGTGGTCTAAGGAGCCAGACTCAAGGTTGGAAACCTTTCTCAGGAAAGAGGCTTCTGGTCTCCGATTGGAGGCGTGGGTTCAAATCCCACTTCTGACATGTCAAACTACTTTTATGATTCACTCTGGACACTGACTCATTTGGACATGCTGCTTTTTAGATGGTATATTTATCGTTTTTTAATACATCAGTTCAAATGTCAGGATGGCCGAGTGGTCTAAGGCGCCAGACTTAAGTTTCGACTCTGTTCTCAGCAAAAAAGACTTCTGGTCTCCAATTGGAGGCGTGGGTTCAAATCCCACTTCTGACATGTCAAACTACTTTTATGATTCACTCTGGACACTGACTCATTTGGACATGCTGCTTTTTTAGGTGGTATATTCATCGTTTTTTAACACTGCAGTGCTAATGTCAGGATGGCCGAGTGGTCTAAGGCGCCAGACTCAAGGTTGGAAACCTTTCTCAGGAAAGAGGCTTCTGGTCTCCGATTGGAGGCGTGGGTTCAAATCCCACTTCTGACATGTCAAACTACTTTTATGATTCACTCTGGACACTGACTCATTTGGACATGCTGCTTTTTAGATGGTATATTTATCGTTTTTTAATACATCAGTTCAAATGTCAGGATGGCCGAGTGGTCTAAGGCGCCAGACTTAAGTTTCGACTCTGTTCTCAGCAAAAAAGACTTCTGGTCTCCAATTGGAGGCGTGGGTTCAAATCCCACTTCTGACATGTCAAACTACTTTTATGATTCACTCTGGACACTGACTCATTTGGACATGCTGCTTTTTTAGGTGGTATATTCATCGTTTTTTAACACTGCAGTGCTAATGTCAGGATGGCCGAGTGGTCTAAGGTGCCAGACTCAAGGTTGGAAACCTTTCTCAGGAAAGAGGCTTCTGGTCTCCGATTGGAGGCGTGGGTTCAAATCCCACTTCTGACATGTCAAACTACTTTTATGATTCACTCTGGACACTGACTCATTTGGACATGCTGCTTTTTTAGGTGGTATATTCATCGTTTTTCAACACTGCACTGCTAAAGTCAGGATGGCCGAGTGGTCTAAGGCGCCAGACTCAAGGTTGGAAACCTTTCTCAGGAAAGAGGCTTCTGGTCTCCGATTGGAGGCGTGGGTTCAAATCCCACTTCTGACATGTCAAACTACTTTTATGATTCACTCTGGACACTGACTCATTTGGACATGCTGCTTTTTAGATGGTATATTTATCGTTTTTTAATACATCAGTTCAAATGTCAGGATGGCCGAGTGGTCTAAGGCGCCAGACTTAAGTTTCGACTCTGTTCTCAGCAAAAAAGACTTCTGGTCTCCAATTGGAGGCGTGGGTTCAAATCCCACTTCTGACATGTCAAACTACTTTTATGATTCACTCTGGACACTGACTCATTTGGACATGCTGCTTTTTTAGGTGGTATATTCATCGTTTTTTAACACTGCAGTGCTAATGTCAGGATGGCCGAGTGGTCTAAGGCGCCAGACTCAAGGTTGGAAACCTTTCTCAGGAAAGAGGCTTCTGGTCTCCGATTGGAGGCGTGGGTTCAAATCCCACTTCTGACATGTCAAACTACTTTTATGATTCACTCTGGACACTGACTCATTTGGACATGCTGCTTTTTTAGGTGGTATATTCATCGTTTTTCAACACTGCACTGCTAAGGTCAGGATGGCCGAGTGGTCTAAGGCGCCAGACTCAAGGTTGGAAACCTTTCTCAGGAAAGAGGCTTCTGGTCTCCGATTGGAGGCGTGGGTTCAAATCCCACTTCTGACATGTCAAACTGCTTTTATGATTCACTCTGGACACTGACTCATTTGGACATGCTGCTTTTTAGATGGTATATTTATCGTTTTTTAATACATCAGTTCAAATGTCAGGATGGCCGAGTGGTCTAAGGCGCCAGACTTAAGTTTCGACTCTGTTCTCAGCAAAAAAGACTTCTGGTCTCCAATTGGAGGCGTGGGTTCAAATCCCACTTCTGACATGTCAAACTACTTTTATGATTCACTCTGGACACTGACTCATTTGGACATGCTGGTTTTTAGATGGTATATTTATCGTTTTTAAATACATCAGTTCAAATGTCAGGATGGCCGAGTGGTCTAAGGCGCCAGACTTAAGTTTCGACTCTGTTCTCAGCAAAAAAGACTTCTGGTCTCCAATTGGAGGCGTGGGTTCAAATCCCACTTCTGACATGTCAAACTACTTTTATGATTCACTCTGGACACTGACTCATTTGGACATGCTGCTTTTTTAGGTGGTATATTCATCGTTTTTTAACACTGCAGTGCTAATGTCAGGATGGCCGAGTGGTCTAAGGCGCCAGACTCAAGGTTGGAAACCTTTCTCAGGAAAGAGGCTTCTGGTCTCCGATTGGAGGCGTGGGTTCAAATCCCACTTCTGACATGTCAAACTGCTTTTATGATTCACTCTGGACACTGACTCATTTGGACATGCTGCTTTTTAGATGGTATATTTATCGTTTTTTAATACATCAGTTCAAATGTCAGGATGGCCGAGTGGTCTAAGGCGCCAGACTTAAGTTTCGACTCTGTTCTCAGCAAAAAAGACTTCTGGTCTCCAATTGGAGGCGTGGGTTCAAATCCCACTTCTGACATGTCAAACTACTTTTATGATTCACTCTGGACACTGACTCATTTGGACATGCTGGTTTTTAGATGGTATATTTATCGTTTTTAAATACATCAGTTCAAATGTCAGGATGGCCGAGTGGTCTAAGGCGCCAGACTTAAGTTTCGACTCTGTTCTCAGCAAAAAAGACTTCTGGTCTCCAATTGGAGGCGTGGGTTCAAATCCCACTTCTGACATGTCAAACTACTTTTATGATTCACTCTGGACACTGACTCATTTGGACATGCTGCTTTTTTAGGTGGTATATTCATCGTTTTTTAACACTGCAGTGCTAATGTCAGGATGGCCGAGTGGTCTAAGGCGCCAGACTCAAGGTTGGAAACCTTTCTCAGGAAAGAGGCTTCTGGTCTCCGATTGGAGGCGTGGGTTCAAATCCCACTTCTGACATGTCAAACTACTTTTATGATTCACTCTGGACACTGACTCATTTGGACATGCTGCTTTTTTAGGTGGTATATTCATCGTTTTTCAACACTGCACTGCTAAAGTCAGGATGGCCGAGTGGTCTAAGGCGCCAGACTCAAGGTTGGAAACCTTTCTCAGGAAAGAGGCTTCTGGTCTCCGATTGGAGGCGTGGGTTCAAATCCCACTTCTGACATGTCAAACTACTTTTATGATTCACTCTGGACACTGACTCATTTGGACATGCTGCTTTTTAGATGGTATATTTATCATTTTTTAATACATCAGTTCAAATGTCAGGATGGCCGAGTGGTCTAAGGCGCCAGACTTAAGTTTCGACTCTGTTCTCAGCAAAAAAGACTTCTGGTCTCCAATTGGAGGCGTGGGTTCAAATCCCACTTCTGACATGTCAAACTACTTTTATGATTCACTCTGGACACTGACTCATTTGGACATGCTGCTTTTTTAGGTGGTATATTCATCGTTTTTTAACACTGCAGTGCTAATGTCAGGATGGCCGAGTGGTCTAAGGCGCCAGACTCAAGGTTGGAAACCTTTCTCAGGAAAGAGGCTTCTGGTCTCCGATTGGAGGCGTGGGTTCAAATCCCACTTCTGACATGTCAAACTACTTTTATGATTCACTCTGGACACTGACTCATTTGGACATGCTGCTTTTTAGATGGTATATTTATCATTTTTTAATACATCAGTTCAAATGTCAGGATGGCCGAGTGGTCTAAGGCGCCAGACTTAAGTTTCGACTCTGTTCTCAGCAAAAAAGACTTCTGGTCTCCAATTGGAGGCGTGGGTTCAAATCCCACTTCTGACATGTCAAACTACTTTTATGATTCACTCTGGACACTGACTCATTTGGACATGCTGGTTTTTAGATGGTATATTTATCGTTTTTAAATACATCAGTTCAAATGTCAGGATGGCCGAGTGGTCTAAGGCGCCAGACTTAAGTTTCGACTCTGTTCTCAGCAAAAAAGACTTCTGGTCTCCAATTGGAGGCGTGGGTTCAAATCCCACTTCTGACATGTCAAACTACTTTTATGATTCACTCTGGACACTGACTCATTTGGACATGCTGGTTTTTAGATGGTATATTTATCGTTTTTAAATACATCAGTTCAAATGTCAGGATGGCCGAGTGGTCTAAGGCGCCAGACTTAAGTTTCGACTCTGTTCTCAGCAAAAAAGACTTCTGGTCTCCAATTGGAGGCGTGGGTTCAAATCCCACTTCTGACATGTCAAACTACTTTTATGATTCACTCTGGACACTGACTCATTTGGACATGCTGCTTTTTTAGGTGGTATATTCATCGTTTTTTAACACTGCAGTGCTAATGTCAGGATGGCCGAGTGGTCTAAGGCGCCAGACTCAAGGTTGGAAACCTTTCTCAGGAAAGAGGCTTCTGGTCTCCGATTGGAGGCGTGGGTTCAAATCCCACTTCTGACATGTCAAACTACTTTTATGATTCACTCTGGACACTGACTCATTTGGACATGCTGCTTTTTTAGGTGGTATATTCATCGTTTTTCAACACTGCACTGCTAAGGTCAGGATGGCCGAGTGGTCTAAGGCGCCAGACTCAAGGTTGGAAACCTTTCTCAGGAAAGAGGCTTCTGGTCTCCGATTGGAGGCGTGGGTTCAAATCCCACTTCTGACATGTCAAACTGCTTTTATGATTCACTCTGGACACTGACTCATTTGGACATGCTGCTTTTTAGATGGTATATTTATCGTTTTTTAATACATCAGTTCAAATGTCAGGATGGCCGAGTGGTCTAAGGCGCCAGACTTAAGTTTCGACTCTGTTCTCAGCAAAAAAGACTTCTGGTCTCCAATTGGAGGCGTGGGTTCAAATCCCACTTCTGACATGTCAAACTACTTTTATGATTCACTCTGGACACTGACTCATTTGGACATGCTGGTTTTTAGATGGTATATTTATCGTTTTTAAATACATCAGTTCAAATGTCAGGATGGCCGAGTGGTCTAAGGCGCCAGACTTAAGTTTCGACTCTGTTCTCAGCAAAAAAGACTTCTGGTCTCCAATTGGAGGCGTGGGTTCAAATCCCACTTCTGACATGTCAAACTACTTTTATGATTCACTCTGGACACTGACTCATTTGGACATGCTGCTTTTTTAGGTGGTATATTCATCGTTTTTTAACACTGCAGTGCTAATGTCAGGATGGCCGAGTGGTCTAAGGCGCCAGACTCAAGGTTGGAAACCTTTCTCAGGAAAGAGGCTTCTGGTCTCCGATTGGAGGCGTGGGTTCAAATCCCACTTCTGACATGTCAAACTACTTTTATGATTCACTCTGGACACTGACTCATTTGGACATGCTGCTTTTTTAGGTGGTATATTCATCGTTTTTCAACACTGCACTGCTAAAGTCAGGATGGCCGAGTGGTCTAAGGCGCCAGACTCAAGGTTGGAAACCTTTCTCAGGAAAGAGGCTTCTGGTCTCCGATTGGAGGCGTGGGTTCAAATCCCACTTCTGACATGTCAAACTACTTTTATGATTCACTCTGGACACTGACTCATTTGGACATGCTGCTTTTTAGATGGTATATTTATCATTTTTTAATACATCAGTTCAAATGTCAGGATGGCCGAGTGGTCTAAGGCGCCAGACTTAAGTTTCGACTCTGTTCTCAGCAAAAAAGACTTCTGGTCTCCAATTGGAGGCGTGGGTTCAAATCCCACTTCTGACATGTCAAACTACTTTTATGATTCACTCTGGACACTGACTCATTTGGACATGCTGCTTTTTTAGGTGGTATATTCATCGTTTTTTAACACTGCAGTGCTAATGTCAGGATGGCCGAGTGGTCTAAGGCGCCAGACTCAAGGTTGGAAACCTTTCTCAGGAAAGAGGCTTCTGGTCTCCGATTGGAGGCGTGGGTTCAAATCCCACTTCTGACATGTCAAACTACTTTTATGATTCACTCTGGACACTGACTCATTTGGACATGCTGCTTTTTAGATGGTATATTTATCATTTTTTAATACATCAGTTCAAATGTCAGGATGGCCGAGTGGTCTAAGGCGCCAGACTTAAGTTTCGACTCTGTTCTCAGCAAAAAAGACTTCTGGTCTCCAATTGGAGGCGTGGGTTCAAATCCCACTTCTGACATGTCAAACTACTTTTATGATTCACTCTGGACACTGACTCATTTGGACATGCTGGTTTTTAGATGGTATATTTATCGTTTTTAAATACATCAGTTCAAATGTCAGGATGGCCGAGTGGTCTAAGGCGCCAGACTTAAGTTTCGACTCTGTTCTCAGCAAAAAAGACTTCTGGTCTCCAATTGGAGGCGTGGGTTCAAATCCCACTTCTGACATGTCAAACTACTTTTATGATTCACTCTGGACACTGACTCATTTGGACATGCTGGTTTTTAGATGGTATATTTATCGTTTTTAAATACATCAGTTCAAATGTCAGGATGGCCGAGTGGTCTAAGGCGCCAGACTTAAGTTTCGACTCTGTTCTCAGCAAAAAAGACTTCTGGTCTCCAATTGGAGGCGTGGGTTCAAATCCCACTTCTGACATGTCAAACTACTTTTATGATTCACTCTGGACACTGACTCATTTGGACATGCTGCTTCTTTAGGTGGTATATTCATCGTTTTTTAACACTGCAGTGCTAATGTCAGGATGGCCGAGTGGTCTAAGGCGCCAGACTCAAGGTTGGAAACCTTTCTCAGGAAAGAGGCTTCTGGTCTCCGATTGGAGGCGTGGGTTCAAATCCCACTTCTGACATGTCAAACTACTTTTATGATTCACTCTGGACACTGACTCATTTGGACATGCTGCTTTTTTAGGTGGTATATTCATCGTTTTTCAACACTGCACTGCTAAAGTCAGGATGGCCGAGTGGTCTAAGGCGCCAGACTCAAGGTTGGAAACCTTTCTCAGGAAAGAGGCTTCTGGTCTCCGATTGGAGGCGTGGGTTCAAATCCCACTTCTGACATGTCAAACTACTTTTATGATTCACTCTGGACACTGACTCATTTGGACATGCTGCTTTTTAGATGGTATATTTATCATTTTTTAATACATCAGTTCAAATGTCAGGATGGCCGAGTGGTCTAAGGCGCCAGACTTAAGTTTCGACTCTGTTCTCAGCAAAAAAGACTTCTGGTCTCCAATTGGAGGCGTGGGTTCAAATCCCACTTCTGACATGTCAAACTACTTTTATGATTCACTCTGGACACTGACTCATTTGGACATGCTGCTTTTTTAGGTGGTATATTCATCGTTTTTTAACACTGCAGTGCTAATGTCAGGATGGCCGAGTGGTCTAAGGCGCCAGACTCAAGGTTGGAAACCTTTCTCAGGAAAGAGGCTTCTGGTCTCCGATTGGAGGCGTGGTTTCAAATCCCACTTCTGACATGTCAAACTACTTTTATGATTCACTCTGGACACTGACTCATTTGGACATGCTGCTTTTTTAGGTGGTATATTCATCGCTTTTCAACACTGCACTGCTAAAGTCAGGATGGCCGAGTGGTCTAAGGCGCCAGACTCAAGGTTGGAAACCTTTCTCAGGAAAGAGGCTTCTTGTCTCCGATTGGAGGCGTGGGTTCAAATCCCACTTCTGACATGTCAAACTACTTTTATGATTCACTCTGGACACTGACTCATTTGGACATGCTGCTTTTTAGATGGTATATTTATCGTTTTTAAATACATCAGTTCAAATGTCAGGATGGCCGAGTGGTCTAAGGTGCCAGACTTAAGTTTCCACTCTGTTCTCAGCAAAAAAGACTTCTGGTCTCCAATTGGAGGCGTGGGTTCAAATCCCACTTCTGACATGTCAAACTAATTTTATGATTCACTGTGGACACTGACTCATTTGGACATGCTGCTTTTTTAGGTTGTATATTCATCGTTTTTTAACACTGCAGTGCTAATGTCAGGATGGCCGAGTGGTCTAAGGCGCCAGACTTAAGTTTCAACTCTGTTCTCAGCAAAAAAGACTTCTGGTCTCCAATTGGAGGCGTGGGTTCAAATCCCACTTCTGACATGTCAAACTACTTTTATGATTCACTCTGGACACTGACTCATTTGGACATGCTGCTTTTTTAGGTGGTATATTCATTGTTTTTTAACACTGCCGTGCTAATGTCAGGATGGCCGAGTGGTCTAAGGCGCCAGACTTAAGTTTCGACTCTGTTCTCAGCAAAAAAGACTTCTGGTCTCCGATTGGAGGCGTGGGTTCAAATCCCACTTCTGACATGTCAAACTACTTTTATGATTCACTCTGGACACTGACTCATTTGGACATGCTGCTTTTCAGATGGTATATTTATCGTTTTTTAATACATCAGTTCAAATGTCAGGATGGCCGAGTGGTCTAAGGAGCCAGACTCAAGGTTGGAAACCTTTCTCAGGAAAGAGGCTTCTGGTCTCCGATTGGAGGCGTGGGTTCAAATCCCACTTCTGACATGTCAAACTACTTTTATGATTCACTCTGGACACTGACTCATTTGGACATGCTGCTTTTTAGATGGTATATTTATCGTTTTTTAATACATCAGTTCAAATGTCAGGATGGCCGAGTGGTCTAAGGCGCCAGACTTAAGTTTCGACTCTGTTCTCAGCAAAAAAGACTTCTGGTCTCCAATTGGAGGCGTGGGTTCAAATCCCACTTCTGACATGTCAAACTACTTTTATGATTCACTCTGGACACTGACTCATTTGGACATGCTGCTTTTTTAGGTGGTATATTCATCGTTTTTTAACACTGCAGTGCTAATGTCAGGATGGCCGAGTGGTCTAAGGCGCCAGACTCAAGGTTGGAAACCTTTCTCAGGAAAGAGGCTTCTGGTCTCCGATTGGAGGCGTGGGTTCAAATCCCACTTCTGACATGTCAAACTACTTTTATGATTCACTCTGGACACTGACTCATTTGGACATGCTGCTTTTTAGATGGTATATTTATCGTTTTTTAATACATCAGTTCAAATGTCAGGATGGCCGAGTGGTCTAAGGCGCCAGACTTAAGTTTCGACTCTGTTCTCAGCAAAAAAGACTTCTGGTCTCCAATTGGAGGCGTGGGTTCAAATCCCACTTCTGACATGTCAAACTACTTTTATGATTCACTCTGGACACTGACTCATTTGGACATGCTGCTTTTTTAGGTGGTATATTCATCGTTTTTTAACACTGCAGTGCTAATGTCAGGATGGCCGAGTGGTCTAAGGTGCCAGACTCAAGGTTGGAAACCTTTCTCAGGAAAGAGGCTTCTGGTCTCCGATTGGAGGCGTGGGTTCAAATCCCACTTCTGACATGTCAAACTACTTTTATGATTCACTCTGGACACTGACTCATTTGGACATGCTGCTTTTTTAGGTGGTATATTCATCGTTTTTCAACACTGCACTGCTAAAGTCAGGATGGCCGAGTGGTCTAAGGCGCCAGACTCAAGGTTGGAAACCTTTCTCAGGAAAGAGGCTTCTGGTCTCCGATTGGAGGCGTGGGTTCAAATCCCACTTCTGACATGTCAAACTACTTTTATGATTCACTCTGGACACTGACTCATTTGGACATGCTGCTTTTTAGATGGTATATTTATCGTTTTTTAATACATCAGTTCAAATGTCAGGATGGCCGAGTGGTCTAAGGCGCCAGACTTAAGTTTCGACTCTGTTCTCAGCAAAAAAGACTTCTGGTCTCCAATTGGAGGCGTGGGTTCAAATCCCACTTCTGACATGTCAAACTACTTTTATGATTCACTCTGGACACTGACTCATTTGGACATGCTGCTTTTTTAGGTGGTATATTCATCGTTTTTTAACACTGCAGTGCTAATGTCAGGATGGCCGAGTGGTCTAAGGCGCCAGACTCAAGGTTGGAAACCTTTCTCAGGAAAGAGGCTTCTGGTCTCCGATTGGAGGCGTGGGTTCAAATCCCACTTCTGACATGTCAAACTACTTTTATGATTCACTCTGGACACTGACTCATTTGGACATGCTGCTTTTTTAGGTGGTATATTCATCGTTTTTCAACACTGCACTGCTAATGTCAGGATGGCCGAGTGGTCTAAGGCGCCAGACTCAAGGTTGGAAACCTTTCTCAGGAAAGAGGCTTCTGGTCTCTCCGATTGGAGGCGTGGGTTCAAATCCCTCTTCTGACATGTCAAACTACTTTTATGATTCACTGTGGACACTGACTCATTTGGACATGCTGCTTTTTAGATGGTATATTTATCGTTTTTTAATACATCAGTTCAAATGTCAGGATGGCCGAGTGGTCTAAGGCGCCAGACTTAAGTTTCGACTCTGTTCTCAGCAAAAAAGACTTCTGGTCTCCAATTGGAGGCGTGGGTTCAAATCCCACTTCTGACATGTCAAACTACTTTTATGATTCACTCTGGACACTGACTCATTTGGACATGCTGCTTTTTTACGTGGTATATTCATCGTTTTTCAACACTGCACTGCTAATGTCAGGATGGCCGAGTGGTCTAAGGCGCCAGACTCAAGGTTGGAAACCTTTCTCAGGAAAGAGGCTTCTGTCCTCTCTGATTGGAGGCGTGGGTTCAAATCCCTCTTCTGACATGTCAAACTACTTTTATGATTCACTGTGGACACTGACTCATTTGGACATGCTTCTTTTTTAGGTGGTATATTCATCGTTTTTTAACACTGCAATGCTAATGTCAGGATGGCCGAGTGGTCTAAGGCGCCAGACTCAAGGTTGAAAACCTTTCTCAGGAAAGAGGCTTCTGGTCTCCGATTGGAGGCGTGGGTTCAAATCCCACTTCTGACATGTCAAACTACTTTTATGATTCACTCTGGACACTGACTCATTTGGACATGCTGCTTTTTAGATGGTATATTTATCGTTTTTTAATACATCAGTTCAAATGTCAGGATGGCCGAGTGGTCTAAGGCGCCAGACTTAAGTTTCGACTCTGTTCTCAGCAAAAAAGACTTCTGGTCTCCAATTGGAGGCGTGGGTTCAAATCCCACTTCTGACATGTCAAACTACTTTTATGATTCACTCTGGACACTGACTCATTTGGACATGCTGCTTTTTTAGGTGGTATATTCATCGTTTTTCAACACTGCACTGCTAATGTCAGGATGGCCGAGTGGTCTAAGGCGCCAGACTCAAGGTTGGAAACCTTTCTCAGGAAAGAGGCTTCTGGTCTCTCCGATTGGAGGCGTGGGTTCAAATCCCTCTTCTGACATGTCAAACTACTTTTATGATTCACTGTGGACACTGACTCATTTGGACATGCTGCTTTTTAGATGGTATATTTATCGTTTTTTAATACATCAGTTCAAATGTCAGGATGGCCGAGTGGTCTAAGGCGCCAGACTTAAGTTTCGACTCTGTTCTCAGCAAAAAAGACTTCTGGTCTCCAATTGGAGGCGTGGGTTCAAATCCCACTTCTGACATGTCAAACTACTTTTATGATTCACTCTGGACACTGACTCATTTGGACATGCTGCTTTTTTACGTGGTATATTCATCGTTTTTCAACACTGCACTGCTAATGTCAGGATGGCCGAGTGGTCTAAGGCGCCAGACTCAAGGTTGGAAACCTTTCTCAGGAAAGAGGCTTCTGGTCTATCTGATTGGAGGCGTGGGTTCAAATCCCTCTTCTGACATGTCAAACTACTTTTATGATTCACTGTGGACACTGACTCATTTGGACATGCTGCTTTTTAGATGGTATATTTATCGTTTTTTAATACATCAGTTCAAATGTCAGGATGGCCGAGTGGTCTAAGGCGCCAGACTTAAGTTTCGACTCTGTTCTCAGCAAAAAAGACTTCTGGTCTCCAATTGGAGGCGTGGGTTCAAATCCCACTTCTGACATGTCAAACTACTTTTATGATTCACTCTGGACACTGACTCATTTGGACATGCTGCTTTTTTAGGTGGTATATTCATCGTTTTTTAACACTGCAGTGCTAATGTCAGGATGGCCGAGTGGTCTAAGGCGCCAGACTCAAGGTTGGAAACCTTTCTCAGGAAAGAGGCTTCTGGTCTCCGATTGGAGGCGTGGGTTCAAATCCCACTTCTGACATGTCAAACTGCTTTTATGATTCACTCTGGACACTGACTCATTTGGACATGCTGCTTTTTTAGGTGGTATATTCATCGTTTTTCAACACTGCACTGCTAAAGTCAGGATGGCCGAGTGGTCTAAGGCGCCAGACTCAAGGTTGGAAACCTTTCTCAGGAAAGAGGCTTCTGGTCTCCGATTGGAGGCGTGGGTTCAAATCCCACTTCTGACATGTCAAACTACTTTTATGATTCACTCTGGACACTGACTCATTTGGACATGCTGCTTTTTAGATGGTATATTTATCGTTTTTTAATACATCAGTTCAAATGTCAGGATGGCCGAGTGGTCTAAGGCGCCAGACTTAAGTTTCGACTCTGTTCTCAGCAAAAAAGACTTCTGGTCTCCAATTGGAGGCGTGGGTTCAAATCCCACTTCTGACATGTCAAACTACTTTTATCATTCACTCTGGACACTGACTCATTTGGACATGCTGCTTTTTTAGGTGGTATATTCATCGTTTTTTAACACTGCAGTGCTAATGTCAGGATGGCCGAGTGGTCTAAGGCGCCAGACTCAAGGTTGGAAACCTTTCTCAGGAAAGAGGCTTCTGGTCTCCGATTGGAGGCGTGGGTTCAAATCCCACTTCTGACATGTCAAACTGCTTTTATGATTCACTCTGGACACTGACTCATTTGGACATGCTGCTTTTTTAGGTGGTATATTCATCGTTTTTCAACACTGCACTGCTAAAGTCAGGATGGCCGAGTGGTCTAAGGCGCCAGACTCAAGGTTGGAAACCTTTCTCAGGAAAGAGGCTTCTGGTCTCCGATTGGAGGCGTGGGTTCAAATCCCACTTCTGACATGTCAAACTACTTTTATGATTCACTCTGGACACTAACTCATTTGGACATGCTGCTTTTTAGATGGTATATTTATCGTTTTTTAATACATCAGTTCAAATGTCAGGATGGCCGAGTGGTCTAAGGCGCCAGACTTAAGTTTCGACTCTGTTCTCAGCAAAAAAGACTTCTGGTCTCCAATTGGAGGCGTGGGTTCAAATCCCACTTCTGACATGTCAAACTACTTTTATCATTCACTCTGGACACTGACTCATTTGGACATGCTGCTTTTTTAGGTGGTATATTCATCGTTTTTTAACACTGCAGTGCTAATGTCAGGATGGCCGAGTGGTCTAAGGCGCCAGACTCAAGGTTGGAAACCTTTCTCAGGAAAGAGGCTTCTGGTCTCCGATTGGAGGCGTGGGTTCAAATCCCACTTCTGACATGTCAAACTACTTTTATGATTCACTCTGGACACTGACTCATTTGGACATGCTGCTTTTTTAGGTGGTATATTCATCGTTTTTCAACACTGCACTGCTAAAGTCAGGATGGCCGAGTGGTCTAAGGCGCCAGACTCAAGGTTGGAAACCTTTCTCAGGAAAGAGGCTTCTGGTCTCTCTGATTGGAGGCGTGGGTTCAAATCCCTCTTCTGACATGTCAAACTACTTTTATGATTCACTGTGGACACTGACTCATTTGGACATGCTGCTTTTTAGATGGTATATTTATCGTTTTTTAATACATCAGTTCAAATGTCAGGATGGCCGAGTGGTCTAAGGCGCCAGACTTAAGTTTCGACTCTGTTCTCAGCAAAAAAGACTTCTGGTCTCCAATTGGAGGCGTGGGTTCAAATCCCACTTCTGACATGTCAAACTACTTTTATGATTCACTCTGGACACTGACTCATTTGGACATGCTGCTTTTTTAGGTGGTATATTCATCGTTTTTTAACACTGCAGTGCTAATGTCAGGATGGCCGAGTGGTCTAAGGCGCCAGACTCAAGGTTGGAAACCTTTCTCAGGAAAGAGGCTTCTGGTCTCCGATTGGAGGCGTGGGTTCAAATCCCACTTCTGACATGTCAAACTACTTTTATGATTCACTCTGGAAACTGACTCATTTGGACATGCTGCTTTTTTAGGTGGTATATTCATCGTTTTTCAACACTGCACTGCTAAAGTCAGGATGGCCGAGTGGTCTAAGGCGCCAGACTCAAGGTTGGAAACCTTTCTCAGGAAAGAGGCTTCTGGTCTCCGATTGGAGGCGTGGGTTCAAATCCCACTTCTGACATGTCAAACTACTTTTATGATTCACTCTGGACACTGACTCATTTGGACATGCTGGTTTTTAGATGGTATATTTATCGTTTTTTAATACATCAGTTCAAATGTCAGGATGGCCGAGTGGTCTAAGGCGCCAGACTTAAGTTTCGACTCTGTTCTCAGCAAAAAAGACTTCTGGTCTCCAATTGGAGGCGTGGGTTCAAATCCCACTTCTGACATGTCAAACTACTTTTATGATTCACTCTGGACACTGACTCATTTGGACATGCTGCTTTTTTACGTGGTATATTCATCGTTTTTCAACACTGCACTGCTAATGTCAGGATGGCCGAGTGGTCTAAGGCGCCAGACTCAAGGTTGGAAACCTTTCTCAGGAAAGAGGCTTCTGTCCTCTCTGATTGGAGGCGTGGGTTCAAATCCCTCTTCTGACATGTCAAACTACTTTTATGATTCACTGTGGACACTGACTCATTTGGACATGCTGCTTTTTAGATGGTATATTTATCGTTTTTTAATACATCAGTTTAAATGTCAGGATGGCCGAGTGGTCTAAGGCGCCAGACTTAAGTTTCGACTCTGTTCTCAGCAAAAAAGACTTCTGGTCTCCAATTGGAGGCGTGGGTTCAAATCCCACTTCTGACATGTCAAACTACTTTTATGATTCACTCTGGACACTGACTCATTTGGACATGCTGCTTTTTTAGGTGGTATATTCATCGTTTTTTAACACTGCAGTGCTAATGTCAGGATGGCCGAGTGGTCTAAGGCGCCAGACTCAAGGTTGGAAACCTTTCTCAGGAAAGAGGCTTCTGGTCTCCGATTGGAGGCGTGGGTTCAAATCCCACTTCTGACATGTCAAACTACTTTTATGATTCACTCTGGAAACTGACTCATTTGGACATGCTGCTTTTTTAGGTGGTATATTCATCGTTTTTCAACACTGCACTGCTAAAGTCAGGATGGCCGAGTGGTCTAAGGCGCCAGACTCAAGGTTGGAAACCTTTCTCAGGAAAGAGGCTTCTGGTCTCCGATTGGAGGCGTGGGTTCAAATCCCACTTCTGACATGTCAAACTACTTTTATGATTCACTCTGGACACTGACTCATTTGGACATGCTGGTTTTTAGATGGTATATTTATCGTTTTTTAATACATCAGTTCAAATGTCAGGATGGCCGAGTGGTCTAAGGCGCCAGACTTAAGTTTCGACTCTGTTCTCAGCAAAAAAGACTTCTGGTCTCCAATTGGAGGCGTGGGTTCAAATCCCACTTCTGACATGTCAAACTACTTTTATGATTCACTCTGGACACTGACTCATTTGGACATGCTGCTTTTTTACGTGGTATATTCATCGTTTTTCAACACTGCACTGCTAATGTCAGGATGGCCGAGTGGTCTAAGGCGCCAGACTCAAGGTTGGAAACCTTTCTCAGGAAAGAGGCTTCTGTCCTCTCTGATTGGAGGCGTGGGTTCAAATCCCTCTTCTGACATGTCAAACTACTTTTATGATTCACTGTGGACACTGACTCATTTGGACATGCTTCTTTTTTAGGTGGTATATTCATCGTTTTTTAACACTGCAATGCTAATGTCAGGATGGCCGAGTGGTCTAAGGCGCCAGACTCAAGGTTGAAAACCTTTCTCAGGAAAGAGGCTTCTGGTCTCCGATTGGAGGCGTGGGTTCAAATCCCACTTCTGACATGTCAAACTACTTTTATGATTCACTCTGGACACTGACTCATTTGGACATGCTGCTTTTTAGATGGTATATTTATCGTTTTTTAATACATCAGTTCAAATGTCAGGATGGCCGAGTGGTCTAAGGCGCCAGACTTAAGTTTCGACTCTGTTCTCAGCAAAAAAGACTTCTGGTCTCCAATTGGAGGCGTGGGTTCAAATCCCACTTCTGACATGTCAAACTACTTTTATGATTCACTCTGGACACTGACTCATTTGGACATGCTGCTTTTTTAGGTGGTATATTCATCGTTTTTCAACACTGCACTGCTAATGTCAGGATGGCCGAGTGGTCTAAGGCGCCAGACTCAAGGTTGGAAACCTTTCTCAGGAAAGAGGCTTCTGGTCTCTCCGATTGGAGGCGTGGGTTCAAATCCCTCTTCTGACATGTCAAACTACTTTTATGATTCACTGTGGACACTGACTCATTTGGACATGCTGCTTTTTAGATGGTATATTTATCGTTTTTTAATACATCAGTTCAAATGTCAGGATGGCCGAGTGGTCTAAGGCGCCAGACTTAAGTTTCGACTCTGTTCTCAGCAAAAAAGACTTCTGGTCTCCAATTGGAGGCGTGGGTTCAAATCCCACTTCTGACATGTCAAACTACTTTTATGATTCACTCTGGACACTGACTCATTTGGACATGCTGCTTTTTTACGTGGTATATTCATCGTTTTTCAACACTGCACTGCTAATGTCAGGATGGCCGAGTGGTCTAAGGCGCCAGACTCAAGGTTGGAAACCTTTCTCAGGAAAGAGGCTTCTGGTCTCTCTGATTGGAGGCGTGGGTTCAAATCCCTCTTCTGACATGTCAAACTACTTTTATGATTCACTGTGGACACTGACTCATTTGGACATGCTGCTTTTTAGATGGTATATTTATCGTTTTTTAATACATCAGTTCAAATGTCAGGATGGCCGAGTGGTCTAAGGCGCCAGACTTAAGTTTCGACTCTGTTCTCAGCAAAAAAGACTTCTGGTCTCCAATTGGAGGCGTGGGTTCAAATCCCACTTCTGACATTTCAAACTACTTTTATGATTCACTCTGGACACTGACTCATTTGGACATGCTGCTTTTTTAGGTGGTATATTCATCGTTTTTTAACACTGCAGTGCTAATGTCAGGATGGCCGAGTGGTCTAAGGCGCCAGACTCAAGGTTGGAAACCTTTCTAAGGAAAGAGGCTTCTGGTCTCCGATTGGAGGCGTGGGTTCAAATCCCACTTCTGACATGTCAAACTGCTTTTATGATTCACTCTGGACACTGACTCATTTGGACATGCTGCTTTTTTAGGTGGTATATTCATCGTTTTTCAACACTGCACTGCTAATGTCAGGATGGCCGAGTGGTCTAAGGCGCCAGACTCAAGGTTGGAAACCTTTCTCAGGAAAGAGGCTTCTGTCCTCTCTGATTGGAGGCGTGGGTTCAAATCCCTCTTCTGACATGTCAAACTACTTTTATGATTCACTGTGGACACTGACTCATTTGGACATGCTTCTTTTTTAGGTGGTATATTCATCGTTTTTTAACACTGCAATGCTAATGTCAGGATGGCCGAGTGGTCTAAGGCGCCAGACTCAAGGTTGAAAACCTTTCTCAGGAAAGAGGCTTCTGGTCTCCGATTGGAGGCGTGGGTTCAAATCCCACTTCTGACATGTCAAACTACTTTTATGATTCACTCTGGACACTGACTCATTTGGACATGCTGCTTTTTAGATGGTATATTTATCGTTTTTTAATACATCAGTTCAAATGTCAGGATGGCCGAGTGGTCTAAGGCGCCAGACTTAAGTTTCGACTCTGTTCTCAGCAAAAAAGACTTCTGGTCTCCAATTGGAGGCGTGGGTTCAAATCCCACTTCTGACATGTCAAACTACTTTTATGATTCACTCTGGACACTGACTCATTTGGACATGCTGCTTTTTTAGGTGGTATATTCATCGTTTTTCAACACTGCACTGCTAATGTCAGGATGGCCGAGTGGTCTAAGGCGCCAGACTCAAGGTTGGAAACCTTTCTCAGGAAAGAGGCTTCTGGTCTCTCCGATTGGAGGCGTGGGTTCAAATCCCTCTTCTGACATGTCAAACTACTTTTATGATTCACTGTGGACACTGACTCATTTGGACATGCTGCTTTTTAGATGGTATATTTATCGTTTTTTAATACATCAGTTCAAATGTCAGGATGGCCGAGTGGTCTAAGGCGCCAGACTTAAGTTTCGACTCTGTTCTCAGCAAAAAAGACTTCTGGTCTCCAATTGGAGGCGTGGGTTCAAATCCCACTTCTGACATGTCAAACTACTTTTATGATTCACTCTGGACACTGACTCATTTGGACATGCTGCTTTTTTACGTGGTATATTCATCGTTTTTCAACACTGCACTGCTAATGTCAGGATGGCCGAGTGGTCTAAGGCGCCAGACTCAAGGTTGGAAACCTTTCTCAGGAAAGAGGCTTCTGGTCTCTCTGATTGGAGGCGTGGGTTCAAATCCCTCTTCTGACATGTCAAACTACTTTTATGATTCACTGTGGACACTGACTCATTTGGACATGCTGCTTTTTAGATGGTATATTTATCGTTTTTTAATACATCAGTTCAAATGTCAGGATGGCCGAGTGGTCTAAGGCGCCAGACTTAAGTTTCGACTCTGTTCTCAGCAAAAAAGACTTCTGGTCTCCAATTGGAGGCGTGGGTTCAAATCCCACTTCTGACATTTCAAACTACTTTTATGATTCACTCTGGACACTGACTCATTTGGACATGCTGCTTTTTTAGGTGGTATATTCATCGTTTTTTAACACTGCAGTGCTAATGTCAGGATGGCCGAGTGGTCTAAGGCGCCAGACTCAAGGTTGGAAACCTTTCTAAGGAAAGAGGCTTCTGGTCTCCGATTGGAGGCGTGGGTTCAAATCCCACTTCTGACATGTCAAACTGCTTTTATGATTCACTCTGGACACTGACTCATTTGGACATGCTGCTTTTTTAGGTGGTATATTCATCGTTTTTCAACACTGCACTGCTAAAGTCAGGATGGCCGAGTGGTCTAAGGCGCCAGACTCAAGGTTGGAAACCTTTCTCAGGAAAGAGGCTTCTGGTCTCCGATTGGAGGTGTGGGTTCAAATCCCACTTCTGACATGTCAAACTACTTTTATGATTCACTCTGGACACTGACTCATTTGGACATGCTGCTTTTTAGATGGTATATTTATCGTTTTTTAATACATCAGTTCAAATGTCAGGATGGCCGAGTGGTCTAAGGCGCCAGACTTAAGTTTCGACTCTGTTCTCAGCAAAAAAGACTTCTGGTCTCCAATTGGAGGCGTGGGTTCAAATCCCACTTCTGACATGTCAAACTACTTTTATCATTCACTCTGGACACTGACTCATTTGGACATGCTGCTTTTTTAGGTGGTATATTCATCGTTTTTTAACACTGCAGTGCTAATGTCAGGATGGCCGAGTGGTCTAAGGCGCCAGACTCAAGGTTGGAAACCTTTCTCAGGAAAGAGGCTTCTGGTCTCCGATTGGAGGCGTGGGTTCAAATCCCACTTCTGACATGTCAAACTACTTTTATGATTCACTCTGGAAACTGACTCATTTGGACATGCTGCTTTTTTAGGTGGTATATTCATCGTTTTTCAACACTGCACTGCTAAAGTCAGGATGGCCGAGTGGTCTAAGGCGCCAGACTCAAGGTTGGAAACCTTTCTCAGGAAAGAGGCTTCTGGTCTCCGATTGGAGGCGTGGGTTCAAATCCCACTTCTGACATGTCAAACTACTTTTATGATTCACTCTGGACACTGACTCATTTGGACATGCTGGTTTTTAGATGGTATATTTATCGTTTTTTAATACATCAGTTCAAATGTCAGGATGGCCGAGTGGTCTAAGGCGCCAGACTTAAGTTTCGACTCTGTTCTCAGCAAAAAAGACTTCTGGTCTCCAATTGGAGGCGTGGGTTCAAATCCCACTTCCGACATGTCAAACTACTTTTATGATTCACTCTGGACACTGACTCATTTGGACATGCTGCTTTTTTACGTGGTATATTCATCGTTTTTCAACACTGCACTGCTAATGTCAGGATGGCCGAGTGGTCTAAGGCGCCAGACTCAAGGTTGGAAACCTTTCTCAGGAAAGAGGCTTCTGTCCTCTCTGATTGGAGGCGTGGGTTCAAATCCCTCTTCTGACATGTCAAACTACTTTTATGATTCACTGTGGACACTGACTCATTTGGACATGCTGCTTTTTAGATGGTATATTTATCGTTTTTTAATACATCAGTTCAAATGTCAGGATGGCCGAGTGGTCTAAGGCGCCAGACTTAAGTTTCGACTCTGTTCTCAGCAAAAAAGACTTCTGGTCTCCAATTGGAGGCGTGGGTTCAAATCCCACTTCTGACATGTCAAACTACTTTTATGATTCACTCTGGACACTGACTCATTTGGACATGCTTCTTTTTTAGGTGGTATATTCATCGTTTTTTAACACTGCAATGCTAATGTCAGGATGGCCGAGTGGTCTAAGGCGCCAGACTCAAGGTTGAAAACCTTTCTCAGGAAAGAGGCTTCTGGTCTCCGATTGGAGGCGTGGGTTCAAATCCCACTTCTGACATGTCAAACTACTTTTATGATTCACTCTGGACACTGACTCATTTGGACATGCTGCTTTTTAGATGGTATATTTATCGTTTTTTAATACATCAGTTCAAATGTCAGGATGGCCGAGTGGTCTAAGGCGCCAGACTTAAGTTTCGACTCTGTTCTCAGCAAAAAAGACTTCTGGTCTCCAATTGGAGGCGTGGGTTCAAATCCCACTTCTGACATGTCAAACTACTTTTATGATTCACTCTGGACACTGACTCATTTGGACATGCTGCTTTTTTAGGTGGTATATTCATCGTTTTTCAACACTGCACTGCTAAAGTCAGGATGGCCGAGTGGTCTAAGGCGCCAGACTCAAGGTTGGAAACCTTTCTCAGGAAAGAGGCTTCTGGTCTCCGATTGGAGGCGTGGGTTCAAATCCCACTTCTGACATGTCAAACTACTTTTATGATTCACTCTGGACACTGACTCATTTGGACATGCTGCTTTTTAGATGGTATATTTATCGTTTTTTAATACATCAGTTCAAATGTCAGGATGGCCGAGTGGTCTAAGGCGCCAGACTTAAGTTTCGACTCTGTTCTCAGCAAAAAAGACTTCTGGTCTTCAATTGGAGGCGTGGGTTCAAATCCCACTTCTGACATGTCAAACTACTTTTATCATTCACTCTGGACACTGACTCATTTGGACATGCTGCTTTTTTAGGTGGTATATTCATCGTTTTTTAACACTGCAGTGCTAATGTCAGGATGGCCGAGTGGTCTAAGGCGCCAGACTCAAGGTTGGAAACCTTTCTCAGGAAAGAGGCTTCTGGTCTCCGATTGGAGGCGTGGGTTCAAATCCCACTTCTGACATGTCAAACTACTTTTATGATTCACTCTGGAAACTGACTCATTTGGACATGCTGCTTTTTTAGGTGGTATATTCATCGTTTTTCAACACTGCACTGCTAAAGTCAGGATGGCCGAGTGGTCTAAGGCGCCAGACTCAAGGTTGGAAACCTTTCTCAGGAAAGAGGCTTCTGGTCTCCGATTGGAGGCGTGGGTTCAAATCCCACTTCTGACATGTCAAACTACTTTTATGATTCACTCTGGACACTGACTCATTTGGACATGCTGGTTTTTAGATGGTATATTTATCGTTTTTTAATACATCAGTTCAAATGTCAGGATGGCCGAGTGGTCTAAGGCGCCAGACTTAAGTTTCGACTCTGTTCTCAGCAAAAAAGACTTCTGGTCTCCAATTGGAGGCGTGGGTTCAAATCCCACTTCTGACATGTCAAACTACTTTTATGATTCACTCTGGACACTGACTCATTTGGACATGCTGCTTTTTTACGTGGTATATTCATCGTTTTTCAACACTGCACTGCTAATGTCAGGATGGCCGAGTGGTCTAAGGCGCCAGACTCAAGGTTGGAAACCTTTCTCAGGAAAGAGGCTTCTGTCCTCTCTGATTGGAGGCGTGGGTTCAAATCCCTCTTCTGACATGTCAAACTACTTTTATGATTCACTGTGGACACTGACTCATTTGGACATGCTGCTTTTTAGATGGTATATTTATCGTTTTTTAATACATCAGTTCAAATGTCAGGATGGCCGAGTGGTCTAAGGCGCCAGACTTAAGTTTCGACTCTGTTCTCAGCAAAAAAGACTTCTGGTCTCCAATTGGAGGCGTGGGTTCAAATCCCACTTCTGACATGTCAAACTACTTTTATGATTCACTCTGGACACTGACTCATTTGGACATGCTTCTTTTTTAGGTGGTATATTCATCGTTTTTTAACACTGCAATGCTAATGTCAGGATGGCCGAGTGGTCTAAGGCGCCAGACTCAAGGTTGAAAACCTTTCTCAGGAAAGAGGCTTCTGGTCTCCGATTGGAGGCGTGGGTTCAAATCCCACTTCTGACATGTCAAACTACTTTTATGATTCACTCTGGACACTGACTCATTTGGACATGCTGCTTTTTAGATGGTATATTTATCGTTTTTTAATACATCAGTTCAAATGTCAGGATGGCCGAGTGGTCTAAGGCGCCAGACTTAAGTTTCGACTCTGTTCTCAGCAAAAAAGACTTCTGGTCTCCAATTGGAGGCGTGGGTTCAAATCCCACTTCTGACATGTCAAACTACTTTTATGATTCACTCTGGACACTGACTCATTTGGACATGCTGCTTTTTTAGGTGGTATATTCATCGTTTTTCAACACTGCACTGCTAATGTCAGGATGGCCGAGTGGTCTAAGGCGCCAGACTCAAGGTTGGAAACCTTTCTCAGGAAAGAGGCTTCTGGTCTCTCCGATTGGAGGCGTGGGTTCAAATCCCTCTTCTGACATGTCAAACTACTTTTATGATTCACTGTGGACACTGACTCATTTGGACATGCTGCTTTTTAGATGGTATATTTATCGTTTTTTAATACATCAGTTCAAATGTCAGGATGGCCGAGTGGTCTAAGGCGCCAGACTTAAGTTTCGACTCTGTTCTCAGCAAAAAAGACTTCTGGTCTCCAATTGGAGGCGTGGGTTCAAATCCCACTTCTGACATGTCAAACTACTTTTATGATTCACTCTGGACACTGACTCATTTGGACATGCTGCTTTTTTACGTGGTATATTCATCGTTTTTCAACACTGCACTGCTAATGTCAGGATGGCCGAGTGGTCTAAGGCGCCAGACTCAAGGTTGGAAACCTTTCTCAGGAAAGAGGCTTCTGGTCTCTCTGATTGGAGGCGTGGGTTCAAATCCCTCTTCTGACATGTCAAACTACTTTTATGATTCACTGTGGACACTGACTCATTTGGACATGCTGCTTTTTAGATGGTATATTTATCGTTTTTTAATACATCAGTTCAAATGTCAGGATGGCCGAGTGGTCTAAGGCGCCAGACTTAAGTTTCGACTCTGTTCTCAGCAAAAAAGACTTCTGGTCTCCAATTGGAGGCGTGGGTTCAAATCCCACTTCTGACATGTCAAACTACTTTTATGATTCACTCTGGACACTGACTCATTTGGACATGCTGCTTTTTTAGGTGGTATATTCATCGTTTTTTAACACTGCAGTGCTAATGTCAGGATGGCCGAGTGGTCTAAGGCGCCAGACTCAAGGTTGGAAACCTTTCTCAGGAAAGAGGCTTCTGGTCTCCGATTGGAGGCGTGGGTTCAAATCCCACTTCTGACATGTCAAACTGCTTTTATGATTCACTCTGGACACTGACTCATTTGGACATGCTGCTTTTTTAGGTGGTATATTCATCGTTTTTCAACACTGCACTGCTAAAGTCAGGATGGCCGAGTGGTCTAAGGCGCCAGACTCAAGGTTGGAAACCTTTCTCAGGAAAGAGGCTTCTGGTCTCCGATTGGAGGCGTGGGTTCAAATCCCACTTCTGACATGTCAAACTACTTTTATGATTCACTCTGGACACTGACTCATTTGGACATGCTGCTTTTTAGATGGTATATTTATCGTTTTTTAATACATCAGTTCAAATGTCAGGATGGCCGAGTGGTCTAAGGCGCCAGACTTAAGTTTCGACTCTGTTCTCAGCAAAAAAGACTTCTGGTCTCCAATTGGAGGCGTGGGTTCAAATCCCACTTCTGACATGTCAAACTACTTTTATGATTCACTCTGGACACTGACTCATTTGGACATGCTGCTTTTTTAGGTGGTATATTCATCGTTTTTCAACACTGCACTGCTAAAGTCAGGATGGCCGAGTGGTCTAAGGCGCCAGACTCAAGGTTGGAAACCTTTCTCAGGAAAGAGGCTTCTGGTCTCCGATTGGAGGCGTGGGTTCAAATCCCACTTCTGACATGTCAAACTACTTTTATGATTCACTCTGGACACTGACTCATTTGGACATGCTGCTTTTTAGATGGTATATTTATCGTTTTTTAATACATCAGTTCAAATGTCAGGATGGCCGAGTGGTCTAAGGCGCCAGACTTAAGTTTCGACTCTGTTCTCAGCAAAAAAGACTTCTGGTCTCCAATTGGAGGCGTGGGTTCAAATCCCACTTCTGACATGTCAAACTACTTTTATGATTCACTCTGGACACTGACTCATTTGGACATGCTGCTTTTTTAGGTGGTATATTCATCGTTTTTTAACACTGCAGTGCTAATGTCAGGATGGCCGAGTGGTCTAAGGCGCCAGACTCAAGGTTGGAAACCTTTCTCAGGAAAGAGGCTTCTGGTCTCCGATTGGAGGCGTGGGTTCAAATCCCACTTCTGACATGTCAAACTACTTTTATGATTCACTCTGGACACTGACTCATTTGGACATGCTGCTTTTTTAGGTGGTATATTCATCGTTTTTCAACACTGCACTGCTAATGTCAGGATGGCCGAGTGGTCTAAGGCGCCAGACTCAAGGTTGGAAACCTTTCTCAGGAAAGAGGCTTCTGGTCTCTCCGATTGGAGGCGTGGGTTCAAATCCCTCTTCTGACATGTCAAACTACTTTTATGATTCACTGTGGACACTGACTCATTTGGACATGCTGCTTTTTAGATGGTATATTTATCGTTTTTTAATACATCAGTTCAAATGTCAGGATGGCCGAGTGGTCTAAGGCGCCAGACTTAAGTTTCGACTCTGTTCTCAGCAAAAAAGACTTCTGGTCTCCAATTGGAGGCGTGGGTTCAAATCCCACTTCTGACATGTCAAACTACTTTTATGATTCACTCTGGACACTGACTCATTTGGACATGCTGCTTTTTTACGTGGTATATTCATCGTTTTTCAACACTGCACTGCTAATGTCAGGATGGCCGAGTGGTCTAAGGCGCCAGACTCAAGGTTGGAAACCTTTCTCAGGAAAGAGGCTTCTGTCCTCTCTGATTGGAGGCGTGGGTTCAAATCCCTCTTCTGACATGTCAAACTACTTTTATGATTCACTGTGGACACTGACTCATTTGGACATGCTTCTTTTTTAGGTGGTATATTCATCGTTTTTTAACACTGCAATGCTAATGTCAGGATGGCCGAGTGGTCTAAGGCGCCAGACTCAAGGTTGAAAACCTTTCTCAGGAAAGAGGCTTCTGGTCTCCGATTGGAGGCGTGGGTTCAAATCCCACTTCTGACATGTCAAACTACTTTTATGATTCACTCTGGACACTGACTCATTTGGACATGCTGCTTTTTAGATGGTATATTTATCGTTTTTTAATACATCAGTTCAAATGTCAGGATGGCCGAGTGGTCTAAGGCGCCAGACTTAAGTTTCGACTCTGTTCTCAGCAAAAAAGACTTCTGGTCTCCAATTGGAGGCGTGGGTTCAAATCCCACTTCTGACATGTCAAACTACTTTTATGATTCACTCTGGACACTGACTCATTTGGACATGCTGCTTTTTTAGGTGGTATATTCATCGTTTTTCAACACTGCACTGCTAATGTCAGGATGGCCGAGTGGTCTAAGGCGCCAGACTCAAGGTTGGAAACCTTTCTCAGGAAAGAGGCTTCTGGTCTCTCCGATTGGAGGCGTGGGTTCAAATCCCTCTTCTGACATGTCAAACTACTTTTATGATTCACTGTGGACACTGACTCATTTGGACATGCTGCTTTTTAGATGGTATATTTATCGTTTTTTAATACATCAGTTCAAATGTCAGGATGGCCGAGTGGTCTAAGGCGCCAGACTTAAGTTTCGACTCTGTTCTCAGCAAAAAAGACTTCTGGTCTCCAATTGGAGGCGTGGGTTCAAATCCCACTTCTGACATGTCAAACTACTTTTATGATTCACTCTGGACACTGACTCATTTGGACATGCTGCTTTTTTACGTGGTATATTCATCGTTTTTCAACACTGCACTGCTAATGTCAGGATGGCCGAGTGGTCTAAGGCGCCAGACTCAAGGTTGGAAACCTTTCTCAGGAAAGAGGCTTCTGGTCTATCTGATTGGAGGCGTGGGTTCAAATCCCTCTTCTGACATGTCAAACTACTTTTATGATTCACTGTGGACACTGACTCATTTGGACATGCTGCTTTTTAGATGGTATATTTATCGTTTTTTAATACATCAGTTCAAATGTCAGGATGGCCGAGTGGTCTAAGGCGCCAGACTTAAGTTTCGACTCTGTTCTCAGCAAAAAAGACTTCTGGTCTCCAATTGGAGGCGTGGGTTCAAATCCCACTTCTGACATGTCAAACTACTTTTATGATTCACTCTGGACACTGACTCATTTGGACATGCTGCTTTTTTAGGTGGTATATTCATCGTTTTTTAACACTGCAGTGCTAATGTCAGGATGGCCGAGTGGTCTAAGGCGCCAGACTCAAGGTTGGAAACCTTTCTCAGGAAAGAGGCTTCTGGTCTCCGATTGGAGGCGTGGGTTCAAATCCCACTTCTGACATGTCAAACTGCTTTTATGATTCACTCTGGACACTGACTCATTTGGACATGCTGCTTTTTTAGGTGGTATATTCATCGTTTTTCAACACTGCACTGCTAAAGTCAGGATGGCCGAGTGGTCTAAGGCGCCAGACTCAAGGTTGGAAACCTTTCTCAGGAAAGAGGCTTCTGGTCTCCGATTGGAGGCGTGGGTTCAAATCCCACTTCTGACATGTCAAACTACTTTTATGATTCACTCTGGACACTGACTCATTTGGACATGCTGCTTTTTAGATGGTATATTTATCGTTTTTTAATACATCAGTTCAAATGTCAGGATGGCCGAGTGGTCTAAGGCGCCAGACTTAAGTTTCGACTCTGTTCTCAGCAAAAAAGACTTCTGGTCTCCAATTGGAGGCGTGGGTTCAAATCCCACTTCTGACATGTCAAACTACTTTTATCATTCACTCTGGACACTGACTCATTTGGACATGCTGCTTTTTTAGGTGGTATATTCATCGTTTTTTAACACTGCAGTGCTAATGTCAGGATGGCCGAGTGGTCTAAGGCGCCAGACTCAAGGTTGGAAACCTTTCTCAGGAAAGAGGCTTCTGGTCTCCGATTGGAGGCGTGGGTTCAAATCCCACTTCTGACATGTCAAACTGCTTTTATGATTCACTCTGGACACTGACTCATTTGGACATGCTGCTTTTTTAGGTGGTATATTCATCGTTTTTCAACACTGCACTGCTAAAGTCAGGATGGCCGAGTGGTCTAAGGCGCCAGACTCAAGGTTGGAAACCTTTCTCAGGAAAGAGGCTTCTGGTCTCCGATTGGAGGCGTGGGTTCAAATCCCACTTCTGACATGTCAAACTACTTTTATGATTCACTCTGGACACTGACTCATTTGGACATGCTGCTTTTTAGATGGTATATTTATCGTTTTTTAATACATCAGTTCAAATGTCAGGATGGCCGAGTGGTCTAAGGCGCCAGACTTAAGTTTCGACTCTGTTCTCAGCAAAAAAGACTTCTGGTCTCCAATTGGAGGCGTGGGTTCAAATCCCACTTCTGACATGTCAAACTACTTTTATCATTCACTCTGGACACTGACTCATTTGGACATGCTGCTTTTTTAGGTGGTATATTCATCGTTTTTTAACACTGCAGTGCTAATGTCAGGATGGCCGAGTGGTCTAAGGCGCCAGACTCAAGGTTGGAAACCTTTCTCAGGAAAGAGGCTTCTGGTCTCCGATTGGAGGCGTGGGTTCAAATCCCACTTCTGACATGTCAAACTACTTTTATGATTCACTCTGGACACTGACTCATTTGGACATGCTGCTTTTTTAGGTGGTATATTCATCGTTTTTCAACACTGCACTGCTAAAGTCAGGATGGCCGAGTGGTCTAAGGCGCCAGACTCAAGGTTGGAAACCTTTCTCAGGAAAGAGGCTTCTGGTCTCTCTGATTGGAGGCGTGGGTTCAAATCCCTCTTCTGACATGTCAAACTACTTTTATGATTCACTGTGGACACTGACTCATTTGGACATGCTGCTTTTTAGATGGTATATTTATCGTTTTTTAATACATCAGTTCAAATGTCAGGATGGCCGAGTGGTCTAAGGCGCCAGACTTAAGTTTCGACTCTGTTCTCAGCAAAAAAGACTTCTGGTCTCCAATTGGAGGCGTGGGTTCAAATCCCACTTCTGACATGTCAAACTACTTTTATGATTCACTCTGGACACTGACTCATTTGGACATGCTGCTTTTTTAGGTGGTATATTCATCGTTTTTTAACACTGCAGTGCTAATGTCAGGATGGCCGAGTGGTCTAAGGCGCCAGACTCAAGGTTGGAAACCTTTCTCAGGAAAGAGGCTTCTGGTCTCCGATTGGAGGCGTGGGTTCAAATCCCACTTCTGACATGTCAAACTACTTTTATGATTCACTCTGGAAACTGACTCATTTGGACATGCTGCTTTTTTAGGTGGTATATTCATCGTTTTTCAACACTGCACTGCTAAAGTCAGGATGGCCGAGTGGTCTAAGGCGCCAGACTCAAGGTTGGAAACCTTTCTCAGGAAAGAGGCTTCTGGTCTCCGATTGGAGGCGTGGGTTCAAATCCCACTTCTGACATGTCAAACTACTTTTATGATTCACTCTGGACACTGACTCATTTGGACATGCTGGTTTTTAGATGGTATATTTATCGTTTTTTAATACATCAGTTCAAATGTCAGGATGGCCGAGTGGTCTAAGGCGCCAGACTTAAGTTTCGACTCTGTTCTCAGCAAAAAAGACTTCTGGTCTCCAATTGGAGGCGTGGGTTCAAATCCCACTTCTGACATGTCAAACTACTTTTATGATTCACTCTGGACACTGACTCATTTGGACATGCTGCTTTTTTACGTGGTATATTCATCGTTTTTCAACACTGCACTGCTAATGTCAGGATGGCCGAGTGGTCTAAGGCGCCAGACTCAAGGTTGGAAACCTTTCTCAGGAAAGAGGCTTCTGTCCTCTCTGATTGGAGGCGTGGGTTCAAATCCCTCTTCTGACATGTCAAACTACTTTTATGATTCACTGTGGACACTGACTCATTTGGACATGCTGCTTTTTAGATGGTATATTTATCGTTTTTTAATACATCAGTTTAAATGTCAGGATGGCCGAGTGGTCTAAGGCGCCAGACTTAAGTTTCGACTCTGTTCTCAGCAAAAAAGACTTCTGGTCTCCAATTGGAGGCGTGGGTTCAAATCCCACTTCTGACATGTCAAACTACTTTTATGATTCACTCTGGACACTGACTCATTTGGACATGCTGCTTTTTTAGGTGGTATATTCATCGTTTTTTAACACTGCAGTGCTAATGTCAGGATGGCCGAGTGGTCTAAGGCGCCAGACTCAAGGTTGGAAACCTTTCTCAGGAAAGAGGCTTCTGGTCTCCGATTGGAGGCGTGGGTTCAAATCCCACTTCTGACATGTCAAACTACTTTTATGATTCACTCTGGAAACTGACTCATTTGGACATGCTGCTTTTTTAGGTGGTATATTCATCGTTTTTCAACACTGCACTGCTAAAGTCAGGATGGCCGAGTGGTCTAAGGCGCCAGACTCAAGGTTGGAAACCTTTCTCAGGAAAGAGGCTTCTGGTCTCCGATTGGAGGCGTGG
The DNA here is from genome assembly GCF_949316345.1 of Pungitius pungitius. NCBI lineage: Eukaryota > Metazoa > Chordata > Actinopteri > Perciformes > Gasterosteidae > Pungitius > Pungitius pungitius. The sequence goes on from NC_084901.1 coordinate 931,573, forward strand.
GTTCAAATCCCACTTCTGACATGTCAAACTACTTTTATGATTCACTCTGGACACTGACTCATTTGGACATGCTGGTTTTTAGATGGTATATTTATCGTTTTTTAATACATCAGTTCAAATGTCAGGATGGCCGAGTGGTCTAAGGCGCCAGACTTAAGTTTCGACTCTGTTCTCAGCAAAAAAGACTTCTGGTCTCCAATTGGAGGCGTGGGTTCAAATCCCACTTCTGACATGTCAAACTACTTTTATGATTCACTCTGGACACTGACTCATTTGGACATGCTGCTTTTTTACGTGGTATATTCATCGTTTTTCAACACTGCACTGCTAATGTCAGGATGGCCGAGTGGTCTAAGGCGCCAGACTCAAGGTTGGAAACCTTTCTCAGGAAAGAGGCTTCTGTCCTCTCTGATTGGAGGCGTGGGTTCAAATCCCTCTTCTGACATGTCAAACTACTTTTATGATTCACTGTGGACACTGACTCATTTGGACATGCTTCTTTTTTAGGTGGTATATTCATCGTTTTTTAACACTGCAATGCTAATGTCAGGATGGCCGAGTGGTCTAAGGCGCCAGACTCAAGGTTGAAAACCTTTCTCAGGAAAGAGGCTTCTGGTCTCCGATTGGAGGCGTGGGTTCAAATCCCACTTCTGACATGTCAAACTACTTTTATGATTCACTCTGGACACTGACTCATTTGGACATGCTGCTTTTTAGATGGTATATTTATCGTTTTTTAATACATCAGTTCAAATGTCAGGATGGCCGAGTGGTCTAAGGCGCCAGACTTAAGTTTCGACTCTGTTCTCAGCAAAAAAGACTTCTGGTCTCCAATTGGAGGCGTGGGTTCAAATCCCACTTCTGACATGTCAAACTACTTTTATGATTCACTCTGGACACTGACTCATTTGGACATGCTGCTTTTTTAGGTGGTATATTCATCGTTTTTCAACACTGCACTGCTAATGTCAGGATGGCCGAGTGGTCTAAGGCGCCAGACTCAAGGTTGGAAACCTTTCTCAGGAAAGAGGCTTCTGGTCTCTCCGATTGGAGGCGTGGGTTCAAATCCCTCTTCTGACATGTCAAACTACTTTTATGATTCACTGTGGACACTGACTCATTTGGACATGCTGCTTTTTAGATGGTATATTTATCGTTTTTTAATACATCAGTTCAAATGTCAGGATGGCCGAGTGGTCTAAGGCGCCAGACTTAAGTTTCGACTCTGTTCTCAGCAAAAAAGACTTCTGGTCTCCAATTGGAGGCGTGGGTTCAAATCCCACTTCTGACATGTCAAACTACTTTTATGATTCACTCTGGACACTGACTCATTTGGACATGCTGCTTTTTTAGGTGGTATATTCATCGTTTTTCAACACTGCACTGCTAATGTCAGGATGGCCGAGTGGTCTAAGGCGCCAGACTCAAGGTTGGAAACCTTTCTAAGGAAAGAGGCTTCTGGTCTCCGATTGGAGGCGTGGGTTCAAATCCCACTTCTGACATGTCAAACTGCTTTTATGATTCACTCTGGACACTGACTCATTTGGACATGCTGCTTTTTTAGGTGGTATATTCATCGTTTTTCAACACTGCACTGCTAAAGTCAGGATGGCCGAGTGGTCTAAGGCGCCAGACTCAAGGTTGGAAACCTTTCTCAGGAAAGAGGCTTCTGGTCTCCGATTGGAGGTGTGGGTTCAAATCCCACTTCTGACATGTCAAACTACTTTTATGATTCACTCTGGACACTGACTCATTTGGACATGCTGCTTTTTAGATGGTATATTTATCGTTTTTTAATACATCAGTTCAAATGTCAGGATGGCCGAGTGGTCTAAGGCGCCAGACTTAAGTTTCGACTCTGTTCTCAGCAAAAAAGACTTCTGGTCTCCAATTGGAGGCGTGGGTTCAAATCCCACTTCTGACATGTCAAACTACTTTTATCATTCACTCTGGACACTGACTCATTTGGACATGCTGCTTTTTTAGGTGGTATATTCATCGTTTTTTAACACTGCAGTGCTAATGTCAGGATGGCCGAGTGGTCTAAGGCGCCAGACTCAAGGTTGGAAACCTTTCTCAGGAAAGAGGCTTCTGGTCTCCGATTGGAGGCGTGGGTTCAAATCCCACTTCTGACATGTCAAACTACTTTTATGATTCACTCTGGAAACTGACTCATTTGGACATGCTGCTTTTTTAGGTGGTATATTCATCGTTTTTCAACACTGCACTGCTAAAGTCAGGATGGCCGAGTGGTCTAAGGCGCCAGACTCAAGGTTGGAAACCTTTCTCAGGAAAGAGGCTTCTGGTCTCCGATTGGAGGCGTGGGTTCAAATCCCACTTCTGACATGTCAAACTACTTTTATGATTCACTCTGGACACTGACTCATTTGGACATGCTGGTTTTTAGATGGTATATTTATCGTTTTTTAATACATCAGTTCAAATGTCAGGATGGCCGAGTGGTCTAAGGCGCCAGACTTAAGTTTCGACTCTGTTCTCAGCAAAAAAGACTTCTGGTCTCCAATTGGAGGCGTGGGTTCAAATCCCACTTCCGACATGTCAAACTACTTTTATGATTCACTCTGGACACTGACTCATTTGGACATGCTGCTTTTTTACGTGGTATATTCATCGTTTTTCAACACTGCACTGCTAATGTCAGGATGGCCGAGTGGTCTAAGGCGCCAGACTCAAGGTTGGAAACCTTTCTCAGGAAAGAGGCTTCTGTCCTCTCTGATTGGAGGCGTGGGTTCAAATCCCTCTTCTGACATGTCAAACTACTTTTATGATTCACTGTGGACACTGACTCATTTGGACATGCTGCTTTTTAGATGGTATATTTATCGTTTTTTAATACATCAGTTCAAATGTCAGGATGGCCGAGTGGTCTAAGGCGCCAGACTTAAGTTTCGACTCTGTTCTCAGCAAAAAAGACTTCTGGTCTCCAATTGGAGGCGTGGGTTCAAATCCCACTTCTGACATGTCAAACTACTTTTATGATTCACTCTGGACACTGACTCATTTGGACATGCTTCTTTTTTAGGTGGTATATTCATCGTTTTTTAACACTGCAATGCTAATGTCAGGATGGCCGAGTGGTCTAAGGCGCCAGACTCAAGGTTGAAAACCTTTCTCAGGAAAGAGGCTTCTGGTCTCCGATTGGAGGCGTGGGTTCAAATCCCACTTCTGACATGTCAAACTACTTTTATGATTCACTCTGGACACTGACTCATTTGGACATGCTGCTTTTTAGATGGTATATTTATCGTTTTTTAATACATCAGTTCAAATGTCAGGATGGCCGAGTGGTCTAAGGCGCCAGACTTAAGTTTCGACTCTGTTCTCAGCAAAAAAGACTTCTGGTCTCCAATTGGAGGCGTGGGTTCAAATCCCACTTCTGACATGTCAAACTACTTTTATGATTCACTCTGGACACTGACTCATTTGGACATGCTGCTTTTTTAGGTGGTATATTCATCGTTTTTCAACACTGCACTGCTAAAGTCAGGATGGCCGAGTGGTCTAAGGCGCCAGACTCAAGGTTGGAAACCTTTCTCAGGAAAGAGGCTTCTGGTCTCCGATTGGAGGCGTGGGTTCAAATCCCACTTCTGACATGTCAAACTACTTTTATGATTCACTCTGGACACTGACTCATTTGGACATGCTGCTTTTTAGATGGTATATTTATCGTTTTTTAATACATCAGTTCAAATGTCAGGATGGCCGAGTGGTCTAAGGCGCCAGACTTAAGTTTCGACTCTGTTCTCAGCATAAAAGACTTCTGGTCTTCAATTGGAGGCGTGGGTTCAAATCCCACTTCTGACATGTCAAACTACTTTTATCATTCACTCTGGACACTGACTCATTTGGACATGCTGCTTTTTTAGGTGGTATATTCATCGTTTTTTAACACTGCAGTGCTAATGTCAGGATGGCCGAGTGGTCTAAGGCGCCAGACTCAAGGTTGGAAACCTTTCTCAGGAAAGAGGCTTCTGGTCTCCGATTGGAGGCGTGGGTTCAAATCCCACTTCTGACATGTCAAACTACTTTTATGATTCACTCTGGAAACTGACTCATTTGGACATGCTGCTTTTTTAGGTGGTATATTCATCGTTTTTCAACACTGCACTGCTAAAGTCAGGATGGCCGAGTGGTCTAAGGCGCCAGACTCAAGGTTGGAAACCTTTCTCAGGAAAGAGGCTTCTGGTCTCCGATTGGAGGCGTGGGTTCAAATCCCACTTCTGACATGTCAAACTACTTTTATGATTCACTCTGGACACTGACTCATTTGGACATGCTGGTTTTTAGATGGTATATTTATCGTTTTTTAATACATCAGTTCAAATGTCAGGATGGCCGAGTGGTCTAAGGCGCCAGACTTAAGTTTCGACTCTGTTCTCAGCAAAAAAGACTTCTGGTCTCCAATTGGAGGCGTGGGTTCAAATCCCACTTCTGACATGTCAAACTACTTTTATGATTCACTCTGGAAACTGACTCATTTGGACATGCTGCTTTTTTAGGTGGTATATTCATCGTTTTTCAACACTGCACTGCTAAAGTCAGGATGGCCGAGTGGTCTAAGGCGCCAGACTCAAGGTTGGAAACCTTTCTCAGGAAAGAGGCTTCTGGTCTCCGATTGGAGGCGTGGGTTCAAATCCCACTTCTGACATGTCAAACTACTTTTATGATTCACTCTGGACACTGACTCATTTGGACATGCTGGTTTTTAGATGGTATATTTATCGTTTTTTAATACATCAGTTCAAATGTCAGGATGGCCGAGTGGTCTAAGGCGCCAGACTTAAGTTTCGACTCTGTTCTCAGCAAAAAAGACTTCTGGTCTCCAATTGGAGGCGTGGGTTCAAATCCCACTTCTGACATGTCAAACTACTTTTATGATTCACTCTGGACACTGACTCATTTGGACATGCTGCTTTTTTACGTGGTATATTCATCGTTTTTCAACACTGCACTGCTAATGTCAGGATGGCCGAGTGGTCTAAGGCGCCAGACTCAAGGTTGGAAACCTTTCTCAGGAAAGAGGCTTCTGTCCTCTCTGATTGGAGGCGTGGGTTCAAATCCCTCTTCTGACATGTCAAACTACTTTTATGATTCACTGTGGACACTGACTCATTTGGACATGCTGCTTTTTAGATGGTATATTTATCGTTTTTTAATACATCAGTTCAAATGTCAGGATGGCCGAGTGGTCTAAGGCGCCAGACTTAAGTTTCGACTCTGTTCTCAGCAAAAAAGACTTCTGGTCTCCAATTGGAGGCGTGGGTTCAAATCCCACTTCTGACATGTCAAACTACTTTTATGATTCACTCTGGACACTGACTCATTTGGACATGCTTCTTTTTTAGGTGGTATATTCATCGTTTTTTAACACTGCAATGCTAATGTCAGGATGGCCGAGTGGTCTAAGGCGCCAGACTCAAGGTTGAAAACCTTTCTCAGGAAAGAGGCTTCTGGTCTCCGATTGGAGGCGTGGGTTCAAATCCCACTTCTGACATGTCAAACTACTTTTATGATTCACTCTGGACACTGACTCATTTGGACATGCTGCTTTTTAGATGGTATATTTATCGTTTTTTAATACATCAGTTCAAATGTCAGGATGGCCGAGTGGTCTAAGGCGCCAGACTTAAGTTTCGACTCTGTTCTCAGCAAAAAAGACTTCTGGTCTCCAATTGGAGGCGTGGGTTCAAATCCCACTTCTGACATGTCAAACTACTTTTATGATTCACTCTGGACACTGACTCATTTGGACATGCTGCTTTTTTAGGTGGTATATTCATCGTTTTTCAACACTGCACTGCTAATGTCAGGATGGCCGAGTGGTCTAAGGCGCCAGACTCAAGGTTGGAAACCTTTCTCAGGAAAGAGGCTTCTGGTCTCTCCGATTGGAGGCGTGGGTTCAAATCCCTCTTCTGACATGTCAAACTACTTTTATGATTCACTGTGGACACTGACTCATTTGGACATGCTGCTTTTTAGATGGTATATTTATCGTTTTTTAATACATCAGTTCAAATGTCAGGATGGCCGAGTGGTCTAAGGCGCCAGACTTAAGTTTCGACTCTGTTCTCAGCAAAAAAGACTTCTGGTCTCCAATTGGAGGCGTGGGTTCAAATCCCACTTCTGACATGTCAAACTACTTTTATGATTCACTCTGGACACTGACTCATTTGGACATGCTGCTTTTTTACGTGGTATATTCATCGTTTTTCAACACTGCACTGCTAATGTCAGGATGGCCGAGTGGTCTAAGGCGCCAGACTCAAGGTTGGAAACCTTTCTCAGGAAAGAGGCTTCTGGTCTCTCTGATTGGAGGCGTGGGTTCAAATCCCTCTTCTGACATGTCAAACTACTTTTATGATTCACTGTGGACACTGACTCATTTGGACATGCTGCTTTTTAGATGGTATATTTATCGTTTTTTAATACATCAGTTCAAATGTCAGGATGGCCGAGTGGTCTAAGGCGCCAGACTTAAGTTTCGACTCTGTTCTCAGCAAAAAAGACTTCTGGTCTCCAATTGGAGGCGTGGGTTCAAATCCCACTTCTGACATGTCAAACTACTTTTATGATTCACTCTGGACACTGACTCATTTGGACATGCTGCTTTTTTAGGTGGTATATTCATCGTTTTTTAACACTGCAGTGCTAATGTCAGGATGGCCGAGTGGTCTAAGGCGCCAGACTCAAGGTTGGAAACCTTTCTCAGGAAAGAGGCTTCTGGTCTCCGATTGGAGGCGTGGGTTCAAATCCCACTTCTGACATGTCAAACTGCTTTTATGATTCACTCTGGACACTGACTCATTTGGACATGCTGCTTTTTTAGGTGGTATATTCATCGTTTTTCAACACTGCACTGCTAAAGTCAGGATGGCCGAGTGGTCTAAGGCGCCAGACTCAAGGTTGGAAACCTTTCTCAGGAAAGAGGCTTCTGGTCTCCGATTGGAGGCGTGGGTTCAAATCCCACTTCTGACATGTCAAACTACTTTTATGATTCACTCTGGACACTGACTCATTTGGACATGCTGCTTTTTAGATGGTATATTTATCGTTTTTTAATACATCAGTTCAAATGTCAGGATGGCCGAGTGGTCTAAGGCGCCAGACTTAAGTTTCGACTCTGTTCTCAGCAAAAAAGACTTCTGGTCTCCAATTGGAGGCGTGGGTTCAAATCCCACTTCTGACATGTCAAACTACTTTTATGATTCACTCTGGACACTGACTCATTTGGACATGCTGCTTTTTTAGGTGGTATATTCATCGTTTTTTAACACTGCAGTGCTAATGTCAGGATGGCCGAGTGGTCTAAGGCGCCAGACTCAAGGTTGGAAACCTTTCTCAGGAAAGAGGCTTCTGGTCTCCGATTGGAGGCGTGGGTTCAAATCCCACTTCTGACATGTCAAACTGCTTTTATGATTCACTCTGGACACTGACTCATTTGGACATGCTGCTTTTTTAGGTGGTATATTCATCGTTTTTCAACACTGCACTGCTAAAGTCAGGATGGCCGAGTGGTCTAAGGCGCCAGACTCAAGGTTGGAAACCTTTCTCAGGAAAGAGGCTTCTGGTCTCCGATTGGAGGCGTGGGTTCAAATCCCACTTCTGACATGTCAAACTACTTTTATGATTCACTCTGGACACTGACTCATTTGGACATGCTGGTTTTTAGATGGTATATTTATCGTTTTTTAATACATCAGTTCAAATGTCAGGATGGCCGAGTGGTCTAAGGCGCCAGACTTAAGTTTCGACTCTGTTCTCAGCAAAAAAGACTTCTGGTCTCCAATTGGAGGCGTGGGTTCAAATCCCACTTCTGACATGTCAAACTGCTTTTATGATTCACTCTGGACACTGACTCATTTGGACATGCTGCTTTTTTAGGTGGTATATTCATCGTTTTTTAACACTGCAGTGCTAATGTCAGGATGGCCGAGTGGTCTAAGGCGCCAGACTCAAGGTTGGAAACCTTTCTCAGGAAAGAGGCTTCTGGTCTCCGATTGGAGGCGTGGGTTCAAATCCCACTTCTGACATGTCAAACTACTTTTATGATTCACTCTGGAAACTGACTCATTTGGACATGCTGCTTTTTTAGGTGGTATATTCATCGTTTTTCAACACTGCACTGCTAAAGTCAGGATGGCCGAGTGGTCTAAGGCGCCAGACTCAAGGTTGGAAACCTTTCTCAGGAAAGAGGCTTCTGGTCTCCGATTGGAGGCGTGGGTTCAAATCCCACTTCTGACATGTCAAACTACTTTTATGATTCACTCTGGACACTGACTCATTTGGACATGCTGGTTTTTAGATGGTATATTTATCGTTTTTTAATACATCAGTTCAAATGTCAGGATGGCCGAGTGGTCTAAGGCGCCAGACTTAAGTTTCGACTCTGTTCTCAGCAAAAAAGACTTCTGGTCTCCAATTGGAGGCGTGGGTTCAAATCCCACTTCTGACATGTCAAACTACTTTTATGATTCACTCTGGACACTGACTCATTTGGACATGCTGCTTTTTTACGTGGTATATTCATCGTTTTTCAACACTGCACTGCTAATGTCAGGATGGCCGAGTGGTCTAAGGCGCCAGACTCAAGGTTGGAAACCTTTCTCAGGAAAGAGGCTTCTGTCCTCTCTGATTGGAGGCGTGGGTTCAAATCCCTCTTCTGACATGTCAAACTACTTTTATGATTCACTGTGGACACTGACTCATTTGGACATGCTGCTTTTTAGATGGTATATTTATCGTTTTTTAATACATCAGTTCAAATGTCAGGATGGCCGAGTGGTCTAAGGCGCCAGACTTAAGTTTCGACTCTGTTCTCAGCAAAAAAGACTTCTGGTCTCCAATTGGAGGCGTGGGTTCAAATCCCACTTCTGACATGTCAAACTACTTTTATGATTCACTCTGGACACTGACTCATTTGGACATGCTTCTTTTTTAGGTGGTATATTCATCGTTTTTTAACACTGCAATGCTAATGTCAGGATGGCCGAGTGGTCTAAGGCGCCAGACTCAAGGTTGAAAACCTTTCTCAGGAAAGAGGCTTCTGGTCTCCGATTGGAGGCGTGGGTTCAAATCCCACTTCTGACATGTCAAACTACTTTTATGATTCACTCTGGACACTGACTCATTTGGACATGCTGCTTTTTAGATGGTATATTTATCGTTTTTTAATACATCAGTTCAAATGTCAGGATGGCCGAGTGGTCTAAGGCGCCAGACTTAAGTTTCGACTCTGTTCTCAGCAAAAAAGACTTCTGGTCTCCAATTGGAGGCGTGGGTTCAAATCCCACTTCTGACATGTCAAACTGCTTTTATGATTCACTCTGGACACTGACTCATTTGGACATGCTGCTTTTTTAGGTGGTATATTCATCGTTTTTCAACACTGCACTGCTAAAGTCAGGATGGCCGAGTGGTCTAAGGCGCCAGACTCAAGGTTGGAAACCTTTCTCAGGAAAGAGGCTTCTGGTCTCCGATTGGAGGCGTGGGTTCAAATCCCACTTCTGACATGTCAAACTACTTTTATGATTCACTCTGGACACTGACTCATTTGGACATGCTGCTTTTTAGATGGTATATTTATCGTTTTTTAATACATCAGTTCAAATGTCAGGATGGCCGAGTGGTCTAAGGCGCCAGACTTAAGTTTCGACTCTGTTCTCAGCAAAAAAGACTTCTGGTCTCCAATTGGAGGCGTGGGTTCAAATCCCACTTCTGACATGTCAAACTACTTTTATGATTCACTCTGGACACTGACTCATTTGGACATGCTGCTTTTTTAGGTGGTATATTCATCGTTTTTTAACACTGCAGTGCTAATGTCAGGATGGCCGAGTGGTCTAAGGCGCCAGACTCAAGGTTGGAAACCTTTCTCAGGAAAGAGGCTTCTGGTCTCCGATTGGAGGCGTGGGTTCAAATCCCACTTCTGACATGTCAAACTGCTTTTATGATTCACTCTGGACACTGACTCATTTGGACATGCTGCTTTTTTAGGTGGTATATTCATCGTTTTTCAACACTGCACTGCTAAAGTCAGGATGGCCGAGTGGTCTAAGGCGCCAGACTCAAGGTTGGAAACCTTTCTCAGGAAAGAGGCTTCTGGTCTCCGATTGGAGGCGTGGGTTCAAATCCCACTTCTGACATGTCAAACTACTTTTATGATTCACTCTGGACACTGACTCATTTGGACATGCTGGTTTTTAGATGGTATATTTATCGTTTTTTAATACATCAGTTCAAATGTCAGGATGGCCGAGTGGTCTAAGGCGCCAGACTTAAGTTTCGACTCTGTTCTCAGCAAAAAAGACTTCTGGTCTCCAATTGGAGGCGTGGGTTCAAATCCCACTTCTGACATGTCAAACTACTTTTATGATTCACTCTGGACACTGACTCATTTGGACATGCTGCTTTTTTAGGTGGTATATTCATCGTTTTTTAACACTGCAGTGCTAATGTCAGGATGGCCGAGTGGTCTAAGGCGCCAGACTCAAGGTTGGAAACCTTTCTCAGGAAAGAGGCTTCTGGTCTCCGATTGGAGGCGTGGGTTCAAATCCCACTTCTGACATGTCAAACTACTTTTATGATTCACTCTGGACACTGACTCATTTGGACATGCTGGTTTTTAGATGGTATATTTATCGTTTTTTAATACATCAGTTCAAATGTCAGGATGGCCGAGTGGTCTAAGGCGCCAGACTTAAGTTTCGACTCTGTTCTCAGCAAAAAAGACTTCTGGTCTCCAATTGGAGGCGTGGGTTCAAATCCCACTTCTGACATGTCAAACTACTTTTATGATTCACTCTGGACACTGACTCATTTGGACATGCTGCTTTTTTACGTGGTATATTCATCGTTTTTCAACACTGCACTGCTAATGTCAGGATGGCCGAGTGGTCTAAGGCGCCAGACTCAAGGTTGGAAACCTTTCTCAGGAAAGAGGCTTCTGTCCTCTCTGATTGGAGGCGTGGGTTCAAATCCCTCTTCTGACATGTCAAACTACTTTTATGATTCACTGTGGACACTGACTCATTTGGACATGCTGCTTTTTAGATGGTATATTTATCGTTTTTTAATACATCAGTTCAAATGTCAGGATGGCCGAGTGGTCTAAGGCGCCAGACTTAAGTTTCGACTCTGTTCTCAGCAAAAAAGACTTCTGGTCTCCAATTGGAGGCGTGGGTTCAAATCCCACTTCTGACATGTCAAACTACTTTTATGATTCACTCTGGACACTGACTCATTTGGACATGCTTCTTTTTTAGGTGGTATATTCATCGTTTTTTAACACTGCAATGCTAATGTCAGGATGGCCGAGTGGTCTAAGGCGCCAGACTCAAGGTTGAAAACCTTTCTCAGGAAAGAGGCTTCTGGTCTCCGATTGGAGGCGTGGGTTCAAATCCCACTTCTGACATGTCAAACTACTTTTATGATTCACTCTGGACACTGACTCATTTGGACATGCTGCTTTTTAGATGGTATATTTATCGTTTTTTAATACATCAGTTCAAATGTCAGGATGGCCGAGTGGTCTAAGGCGCCAGACTTAAGTTTCGACTCTGTTCTCAGCAAAAAAGACTTCTGGTCTCCAATTGGAGGCGTGGGTTCAAATCCCACTTCTGACATGTCAAACTACTTTTATGATTCACTCTGGACACTGACTCATTTGGACATGCTGCTTTTTTAGGTGGTATATTCATCGTTTTTCAACACTGCACAGCTAATGTCAGGATGGCCGAGTGGTCTAAGGCGCCAGACTCAAGGTTGGAAACCTTTCTCAGGAAAGAGGCTTCTGGTCTCTCCGATTGGAGGCGTGGGTTCAAATCCCTCTTCTGACATGTCAAACTACTTTTATGATTCACTGTGGACACTGACTCATTTGGACATGCTGCTTTTTAGATGGTATATTTATCGTTTTTTAATACATCAGTTCAAATGTCAGGATGGCCGAGTGGTCTAAGGCGCCAGACTTAAGTTTCGACTCTGTTCTCAGCAAAAAAGACTTCTGGTCTCCAATTGGAGGCGTGGGTTCAAATCCCACTTCTGACATGTCAAACTACTTTTATGATTCACTCTGGACACTGACTCATTTGGACATGCTGCTTTTTTAGGTGGTATATTCATCGTTTTTCAACACTGCACTGCTAATGTCAGGATGGCCGAGTGGTCTAAGGCGCCAGACTCAAGGTTGGAAACCTTTCTCAGGAAAGAGGCTTCTGGTCTCTCCGATTGGAGGCGTGGGTTCAAATCCCTCTTCTGACATGTCAAACTACTTTTATGATTCACTGTGGACACTGACTCATTTGGACATGCTGCTTTTTAGATGGTATATTTATCGTTTTTTAATACATCAGTTCAAATGTCAGGATGGCCGAGTGGTCTAAGGCGCCAGACTTAAGTTTCGACTCTGTTCTCAGCAAAAAAGACTTCTGGTCTCCAATTGGAGGCGTGGGTTCAAATCCCACTTCTGACATGTCAAACTACTTTTATGATTCACTCTGGACACTGACTCATTTGGACATGCTTCTTTTTTAGGTGGTATATTCATCGTTTTTTAACACTGCAGTGCTAATGTCAGGATGGCCGAGTGGTCTAAGGCGCCAGACTCAAGGTTGGAAACCTTTATCAGGAAAGAGGCTTCTGGTCTCCGATTGGAGGCGTGGGTTCAAATCCCACTTCTGACATGTCAAACTGCTTTTATGATTCACTCTGGACACTGACTCATTTGGACATGCTGCTTTTTTAGGTGGTATATTCATCGTTTTTTAACACTGCAGTGCTAATGTCAGGATGGCCGAGTGGTCTAAGGCGCCAGACTCAAGGTTGGAAACCTTTCTCAGGAAAGAGGCTTCTGGTCTCCGATTGGAGGCGTGGGTTCAAGTCCCACTTCTGACATGTCAAACTGCTTTTATGATTCACTCTGGACACTGACTCATTTGGACATGCTGCTTTTTTAGGTGGTATATTCATCGTTTTTCAACACTGCACTGCTAAAGTCAGGATGGCCGAGTGGTCTAAGGCGCCAGACTCAAGGTTGGAAACCTTTCTCAGGAAAGAGGCTTCTGGTCTCCGATTGGAGGCGTGGGTTCAAATCCCACTTCTGACATGTCAAACTACTTTTATGATTCACTCTGGACACTGACTCATTTGGACATGCTGGTTTTTAGATGGTATATTTATCGTTTTTTAATACATCAGTTCAAATGTCAGGATGGCCGAGTGGTCTAAGGCGCCAGACTTAAGTTTCGACTCTGTTCTCAGCAAAAAAGACTTCTGGTCTCCAATTGGAGGCGTGGGTTCAAATCCCACTTCTGACATGTCAAACTACTTTTATGATTCACTCTGGACACTGACTCATTTGGACATGCTGCTTTTTTAGGTGGTATATTCATCGTTTTTTAACACTGCAGTGCTAATGTCAGGATGGCCGAGTGGTCTAAGGCGCCAGACTCAAGGTTGGAAACCTTTCTCAGGAAAGAGGCTTCTGGTCTCCGATTGGAGGCGTGGGTTCAAATCCCACTTCTGACATGTCAAACTACTTTTATGATTCACTCTGGACACTGACTCATTTGGACATGCTGGTTTTTAGATGGTATATTTATCGTTTTTTAATACATCAGTTCAAATGTCAGGATGGCCGAGTGGTCTAAGGCGCCAGACTTAAGTTTCGACTCTGTTCTCAGCAAAAAAGACTTCTGGTCTCCAATTGGAGGCGTGGGTTCAAATCCCACTTCTGACATGTCAAACTACTTTTATGATTCACTCTGGACACTGACTCATTTGGACATGCTGCTTTTTTACGTGGTATATTCATCGTTTTTCAACACTGCACTGCTAATGTCAGGATGGCCGAGTGGTCTAAGGCGCCAGACTCAAGGTTGGAAACCTTTCTCAGGAAAGAGGCTTCTGTCCTCTCTGATTGGAGGCGTGGGTTCAAATCCCTCTTCTGACATGTCAAACTACTTTTATGATTCACTGTGGACACTGACTCATTTGGACATGCTGCTTTTTAGATGGTATATTTATCGTTTTTTAATACATCAGTTCAAATGTCAGGATGGCCGAGTGGTCTAAGGCGCCAGACTTAAGTTTCGACTCTGTTCTCAGCAAAAAAGACTTCTGGTCTCCAATTGGAGGCGTGGGTTCAAATCCCACTTCTGACATGTCAAACTACTTTTATGATTCACTCTGGACACTGACTCATTTGGACATGCTTCTTTTTTAGGTGGTATATTCATCGTTTTTTAACACTGCAATGCTAATGTCAGGATGGCCGAGTGGTCTAAGGCGCCAGACTCAAGGTTGAAAACCTTTCTCAGGAAAGAGGCTTCTGGTCTCCGATTGGAGGCGTGGGTTCAAATCCCACTTCTGACATGTCAAACTACTTTTATGATTCACTCTGGACACTGACTCATTTGGACATGCTGCTTTTTAGATGGTATATTTATCGTTTTTTAATACATCAGTTCAAATGTCAGGATGGCCGAGTGGTCTAAGGCGCCAGACTTAAGTTTCGACTCTGTTCTCAGCAAAAAAGACTTCTGGTCTCCAATTGGAGGCGTGGGTTCAAATCCCACTTCTGACATGTCAAACTACTTTTATGATTCACTCTGGACACTGACTCATTTGGACATGCTGCTTTTTTAGGTGGTATATTCATCGTTTTTCAACACTGCACAGCTAATGTCAGGATGGCCGAGTGGTCTAAGGCGCCAGACTCAAGGTTGGAAACCTTTCTCAGGAAAGAGGCTTCTGGTCTCTCCGATTGGAGGCGTGGGTTCAAATCCCTCTTCTGACATGTCAAACTACTTTTATGATTCACTGTGGACACTGACTCATTTGGACATGCTGCTTTTTAGATGGTATATTTATCGTTTTTTAATACATCAGTTCAAATGTCAGGATGGCCGAGTGGTCTAAGGCGCCAGACTTAAGTTTCGACTCTGTTCTCAGCAAAAAAGACTTCTGGTCTCCAATTGGAGGCGTGGGTTCAAATCCCACTTCTGACATGTCAAACTACTTTTATGATTCACTCTGGACACTGACTCATTTGGACATGCTGCTTTTTTAGGTGGTATATTCATCGTTTTTCAACACTGCACTGCTAATGTCAGGATGGCCGAGTGGTCTAAGGCGCCAGACTCAAGGTTGGAAACCTTTCTCAGGAAAGAGGCTTCTGGTCTCTCCGATTGGAGGCGTGGGTTCAAATCCCTCTTCTGACATGTCAAACTACTTTTATGATTCACTGTGGACACTGACTCATTTGGACATGCTGCTTTTTAGATGGTATATTTATCGTTTTTTAATACATCAGTTCAAATGTCAGGATGGCCGAGTGGTCTAAGGCGCCAGACTTAAGTTTCGACTCTGTTCTCAGCAAAAAAGACTTCTGGTCTCCAATTGGAGGCGTGGGTTCAAATCCCACTTCTGACATGTCAAACTACTTTTATGATTCACTCTGGACACTGACTCATTTGGACATGCTTCTTTTTTAGGTGGTATATTCATCGTTTTTTAACACTGCAGTGCTAATGTCAGGATGGCCGAGTGGTCTAAGGCGCCAGACTCAAGGTTGGAAACCTTTATCAGGAAAGAGGCTTCTGGTCTCCGATTGGAGGCGTGGGTTCAAATCCCACTTCTGACATGTCAAACTGCTTTTATGATTCACTCTGGACACTGACTCATTTGGACATGCTGCTTTTTTAGGTGGTATATTCATCGTTTTTTAACACTGCAGTGCTAATGTCAGGATGGCCGAGTGGTCTAAGGCGCCAGACTCAAGGTTGGAAACCTTTCTCAGGAAAGAGGCTTCTGGTCTCCGATTGGAGGCGTGGGTTCAAGTCCCACTTCTGACATGTCAAACTACTTTTATGATTCACTCTGGACACTGACTCATTTGGACATGCTGCTTTTTAGATGGTATATTTATCGTTTTTAAATACATCAGTTCAAATGTCAGGATGGCCGAGTGGTCTAAGGCGCCAGACTTAAGTTTCGACTCTGTTCTCAGCAAAAAAGACTTCTGGTCTCCAATTGGAGGCGTCGGTTCAAATCCCACTTCTGACATGTCAAACTACTTTTATGATTCACTCTGGACACTGACTCATTTGGACATGCTGCTTTTTTAGGTGGTATATTCATCGTTTTTTAACACTGCAGTGCTAATGTCAGGATGGCCGAGTGGTCTAAGGCGCCAGACTCAAGGTTGCAAACCTTTCTCAGGAAAGAGGCTTCTGGTCTCCGATTGGAGGCGTGGGTTCAAATCCCACTTCTGACATGTCAAACTACTTTTATGATTCACTCTGGACACTGACTCATTTGGACATGCTGCTTTTTTAGGTGGTATATTCATCGTTTTTCAACACTGCACTGCTAAAGTCAGGATGGCCGAGTGGTCCAAGGCGCCAGACTCAAGGTTGGAAACCTTTCTCAGGAAAGAGGCTTCTGGTCTCCGATTGGAGGCGTGGGTTCGAATCCCACTTCTGACATGTCAAACTGCTTTTATGATTCACTCTGGACACTGACTCATTTGGACATGCTGCTTTTTTACGTGGTATATTCATCGTTTTTCAACACTGCACTGCTAATGTCAGGATGGCCGAGTGGTCTAAGGCGCCAGACTCAAGGTTGGAAACCTTTCTCAGGAAAGAGGCTTCTGGTCTCCGATTGGAGGCGTGGGTTCAAATCCCACTTCTGACATGTCAAACTGCTTTTATGATTCACTCTGGACACTGACTCATTTGGACATGCTGCTTTTTTAGGTGGTATATTCATCGTTTTTCAACACTGCACTGCTAATGTCAGGATGGCCGAGTGGTCTTTTAGGCGCCAGACTCAAGGTTGGAAACCTTTCTCAGGAAAGAGGCTTCTGGTCTCCGATTGTAGGCGTGGGTTCAAATCCCACTTCTGACATGTCAAACTACTTTTATGATTCACTCTGGACACTGACTCATTTGGACATGCTGGTTTTTAGATGGTATATTTATCGTTTTTTAATACATCAGTTCAAATGTCAGGATGGCCGAGTGGTCTAAGGCGCCAGACTTAAGGTTGGAAACCTTTCTCAGGAAAGAGGCTTCTGGTCTCCGATTGGAGGCGTGGGTTCAAATCCCACTTCTGACATGTCAAACTACTTTTATGATTCACTGTGGACACTGACTCATTTGAACATGCTGGTTTTTAGATGGTATATTTATCGTTTTTTAATACATCAGTTCAAATGTCAGGATGGCCGAGTGGTCTAAGGCGCCAGACTTAAGTTTCGACTCTGTTCTCAGCAAAAAAGATTTCTGGTCTCCAATTGGAGGCGTGGGTTCAAATCCCACTTCTGACATGTCAAACTACTTTTATGATTCACTCTGGACAGTGACTCATTTGGACATGCTTCTTTTTTAGGTGGTATATTCATCGTTTTTTAACACTGCAGTGCTAATGTCAGGATGGCCGAGTGGTCTAAGGCGCCAGACTCAAGGTTGGAAACCTTTATCAGGAAAGAGGCTTCTGGTCTCCGATTGGAGGCGTGGGTTCAAATCCCACTTCTGACATGTCAAACTGCTTTTATGATTCACTCTGGACACTGACTCATTTGGACATGCTGCTTTTTTAGGTGGTATATTCATCGTTTTTTAACACTGCAGTGCTAATGTCAGGATGGCCGAGTGGTCTAAGGCGCCAGACTCAAGGTTGGAAACCTTTCTCAGGAAAGAGGCTTCTGGTCTCCGATTGGAGGCTCGGTTCAAATCCCACTTCTGACATGTCAAACTACTTTTATGATTCACTCTGGACACTGACTCATTTGGACATGCTGCTTTTTAGATGGTATATTTATCGTTTTTAAATACATCAGTTCAAATGTCAGGATGGCCGAGTGGTCTAAGGCGCCAGACTTAAGTTTCGACTCTGTTCTCAGCAAAAAAGACTTCTGGTCTCCAATTGGAGGCGTCGGTTCAAATCCCACTTCTGACATGTCAAACTACTTTTATGATTCACTCTGGACACTGACTCATTTGGACATGCTGCTTTTTTAGGTGGTATATTCATCGTTTTTTAACACTGCAGTGCTAATGTCAGGATGGCCGAGTGGTCTAAGGCGCCAGACTCAAGGTTGGAAACCTTTCTCAGGAAAGAGGCTTCTGGTCTCCGATTGGAGGCGTGGGTTCAAATCCCACTTCTGACATGTCAAACTACTTTTATGATTCACTCTGGACACTGACTCATTTGGACATGCTGCTTTTTTAGGTGGTATATTCATCGTTTTTCAACACTGCACTGCTAAAGTCAGGATGGCCGAGTGGTCCAAGGCGCCAGACTCAAGGTTGGAAACCTTTCTCAGGAAAGAGGCTTCTGGTCTCCGATTGGAGGCGTGGGTTCAAATCCCACTTCTGACATGTCAAACTGCTTTTATGATTCACTCTGGACACTGACTCATTTGGACATGCTGCTTTTTTACGTGGTATATTCATCGTTTTTCAACACTGCACTGCTAATGTCAGGATGGCCGAGTGGTCTAAGGCGCCAGACTCAAGGTTGGAAACCTTTCTCAGGAAAGAGGCTTCTGGTCTCCGATTGGAGGCGTGGGTTCAAATCCCACTTCTGACATGTCAAACTGCTTTTATGATTCACTCTGGACACTGACTCATTTGGACATGCTGCTTTTTTAGGTGGTATATTCATCGTTTTTCAACACTGCACTGCTAATGTCAGGATGGCCGAGTGGTCTTTTAGGCGCCAGACTCAAGGTTGGAAACCTTTCTCAGGAAAGAGGCTTCTGGTCTCCGATTGGAGGCGTGGGTTCAACTCATGACTCATTTGGACATGCTGGTTTTTAGATGGTATATTTATCGTTTTTTAATACATCAGTTCAAATGTCAGGATGGCCGAGTGGTCTAAGGCGCCAGACTCAAGGTTGGAAACCTTTCTCAGGAAAGAGGCTTCTGGTCTCTCCGATTGGAGGCGTGGGTTCAAATCCCTCTTCTGACATGTCAAACTACTTTTATGATTCACTGTGGACACTGACTCATTTGGACATGCTGCTTTTTAGATGGTATATTTATCGTTTTTTAATACATCAGTTCAAATGTCAGGATGGCCGAGTGGTCTAAGGCGCCAGACTTAAGTTTCGACTCTGTTCTCAGCAAAAAAGACTTCTGGTCTCCAATTGGAGGCGTGGGTTCAAATCCCACTTCTGACATGTCAAACTACTTTTATGATTCACTCTGGACACTGACTCATTTGGACATGCTTCTTTTTTAGGTGGTATATTCATCGTTTTTTAACACTGCAGTGCTAATGTCAGGATGGCCGAGTGGTCTAAGGCGCCAGACTCAAGGTTGGAAACCTTTATCAGGAAAGAGGCTTCTGGTCTCCGATTGGAGGCGTGGGTTCAAATCCCACTTCTGACATGTCAAACTGCTTTTATGATTCACTCTGGACACTGACTCATTTGGACATGCTGCTTTTTTAGGTGGTATATTCATCGTTTTTTAACACTGCAGTGCTAATGTCAGGATGGCCGAGTGGTCTAAGGCGCCAGACTCAAGGTTGGAAACCTTTCTCAGGAAAGAGGCTTCTGGTCTCCGATTGGAGGCGTGGGTTCAAATCCCACTTCTGACATGTCAAACTACTTTTATGATTCACTCTGGACACTGACTCATTTGGACATGCTGCTTTTTAGATGGTATATTTATCGTTTTTAAATACATCAGTTCAAATGTCAGGATGGCCGAGTGGTCTAAGGCGCCAGACTTAAGTTTCGACTCTGTTCTCAGCAAAAAAGACTTCTGGTCTCCAATTGGAGGCGTCGGTTCAAATCCCACTTCTGACATGTCAAACTACTTTTATGATTCACTCTGGACACTGACTCATTTGGACATGCTGCTTTTTTAGGTGGTATATTCATCGTTTTTTAACACTGCAGTGCTAATGTCAGGATGGCCGAGTGGTCTAAGGCGCCAGACTCAAGGTTGCAAACCTTTCTCAGGAAAGAGGCTTCTGGTCTCCGATTGGAGGCGTGGGTTCAAATCCCACTTCTGACATGTCAAACTACTTTTATGATTCACTCTGGACACTGACTCATTTGGACATGCTGCTTTTTTAGGTGGTATATTCATCGTTTTTCAACACTGCACTGCTAAAGTCAGGATGGCCGAGTGGTCCAAGGCGCCAGACTCAAGGTTGGAAACCTTTCTCAGGAAAGAGGCTTCTGGTCTCCGATTGGAGGCGTGGGTTCAAATCCCACTTCTGACATGTCAAACTGCTTTTATGATTCACTCTGGACACTGACTCATTTGGACATGCTGCTTTTTTAGGTGGTATATTCATCGTTTTTCAACACTGCACTGCTAATGTCAGGATGGCCGAGTGGTCTAAGGCGCCAGACTCAAGGTTGGAAACCTTTCTCAGGAAGGAGGCTTCTGGTCTCCGATTGGAGGCGTGGGTTCAAATCCCACTTCTGACATGTCAAACTGCTTTTATGATTCACTCTGGACACTGACTCATTTGGACATGCTGCTTTTTTAGGTGGTATATTCATCGTTTTTCAACACTGCACTGCTAATGTCAGGATGGCCGAGTGGTCTTTTAGGCGCCAGACTCAAGGTTGGAAACCTTTCTCAGGAAAGAGGCTTCTGGTCTCCGATTGTAGGCGTGGGTTCAAATCCCACTTCTGACATGTCAAACTACTTTTATGATTCACTCTGGACACTGACTCATTTGGACATGCTGGTTTTTAGATGGTATATTTATCGTTTTTTAATACATCAGTTCAAATGTCAGGATGGCCGAGTGGTCTAAGGCGCCAGACTTAAGGTTGGAAACCTTTCTCAGGAAAGAGGCTTCTGGTCTCCGATTGGAGGCGTGGGTTCAAATCCCACTTCTGACATGTCAAACTACTTTTATGATTCACTGTGGACACTGACTCATTTGGACATGCTGGTTTTTAGATGGTATATTTATCGTTTTTTAATACATCAGTTCAAATGTCAGGATGGCCGAGTGGTCTAAGGCGCCAGACTTAAGTTTCGACTCTGTTCTCAGCAAAAAAGACTTCTGGTCTCCAATTGGAGGCGTGGGTTCAAATCCCACTTCTGACATGTCAAACTACTTTTATGATTCACTCTGGACAGTGACTCATTTGGACATGCTTCTTTTTTAGGTGGTATATTCATCGTTTTTTAACACTGCAGTGCTAATGTCAGGATGGCCGAGTGGTCTAAGGCGCCAGACTCAAGGTTGGAAACCTTTATCAGGAAAGAGGCTTCTGGTCTCCGATTGGAG
Source organism: Pungitius pungitius (assembly GCF_949316345.1). NCBI lineage: Eukaryota > Metazoa > Chordata > Actinopteri > Perciformes > Gasterosteidae > Pungitius > Pungitius pungitius. Next base: position 952,864 of record NC_084901.1, read on the forward strand.
GCGTGGGTTCAAATCCCACTTCTGACATGTCAAACTGCTTTTATGATTCACTCTGGACACTGACTCATTTGGACATGCTGCTTTTTTAGGTGGTATATTCATCGTTTTTTAACACTGCAGTGCTAATGTCAGGATGGCCGAGTGGTCTAAGGCGCCAGACTCAAGGTTGGAAACCTTTCTCAGGAAAGAGGCTTCTGGTCTCCGATTGGAGGCTCGGTTCAAATCCCACTTCTGACATGTCAAACTACTTTTATGATTCACTCTGGACACTGACTCATTTGGACATGCTGCTTTTTAGATGGTATATTTATCGTTTTTAAATACATCAGTTCAAATGTCAGGATGGCCGAGTGGTCTAAGGCGCCAGACTTAAGTTTCGACTCTGTTCTCAGCAAAAAAGACTTCTGGTCTCCAATTGGAGGCGTCGGTTCAAATCCCACTTCTGACATGTCAAACTACTTTTATGATTCACTCTGGACACTGACTCATTTGGACATGCTGCTTTTTTAGGTGGTATATTCATCGTTTTTTAACACTGCAGTGCTAATGTCAGGATGGCCGAGTGGTCTAAGGCGCCAGACTCAAGGTTGGAAACCTTTCTCAGGAAAGAGGCTTCTGGTCTCCGATTGGAGGCGTGGGTTCAAATCCCACTTCTGACATGTCAAACTACTTTTATGATTCACTCTGGACACTGACTCATTTGGACATGCTGCTTTTTTAGGTGGTATATTCATCGTTTTTCAACACTGCACTGCTAAAGTCAGGATGGCCGAGTGGTCCAAGGCGCCAGACTCAAGGTTGGAAACCTTTCTCAGGAAAGAGGCTTCTGGTCTCCGATTGGAGGCGTGGGTTCAAATCCCACTTCTGACATGTCAAACTGCTTTTATGATTCACTCTGGACACTGACTCATTTGGACATGCTGCTTTTTTACGTGGTATATTCATCGTTTTTCAACACTGCACTGCTAATGTCAGGATGGCCGAGTGGTCTAAGGCGCCAGACTCAAGGTTGGAAACCTTTCTCAGGAAAGAGGCTTCTGGTCTCCGATTGGAGGCGTGGGTTCAAATCCCACTTCTGACATGTCAAACTGCTTTTATGATTCACTCTGGACACTGACTCATTTGGACATGCTGCTTTTTTAGGTGGTATATTCATCGTTTTTCAACACTGCACTGCTAATGTCAGGATGGCCGAGTGGACTTTTAGGCGCCAGACTCAAGGTTGGAAACCTTTCTCAGGAAAGAGGCTTCTGGTCTCCGATTGGAGGCGTGGGTTCAAATCCCACTTCTGACATGTCAAACTACTTTTATGATTCACTCTGGACACTGACTCATTTGGACATGCTGCTTTTTTAGGTGGTATATTCATCGTTTTTTAACACTGCACTGCTAATGTCAGGATGGCCGAGTGGTCTAAGGCGCCAGACTCAAGGTTGGAAACCTTTCTCAGGAAAGAGGCTTCTGGTCTCCGATTGGAGGCGTGGGTTCAAATCCCACTTCTGACATGTCAAACTGCTTTTATGATTCACTCTGGACACTGACTCATTTGGACATGCTGCTTTTTTAGGTGGTATATTCATCGTTTTTCAACACTGCACTGCTAAAGTCAGGATGGCCGAGTGGTCTAAGGCGCCAGACTCAAGGTTGGAAACCTTTCTCAGGAAAGAGGCTTCTGGTCTCCGATTGGAGGCGTGGGTTCAAATCCCACTTCTGACATGTCAAACTACTTTTATGATTCACTCTGGACACTGACTCATTTGGACATGCTGCTTTTTAGATGGTATATTTATCGTTTTTTAATACATCAGTTCAAATGTCAGGATGGCCGAGTGGTCTAAGGCGCCAGACTTAAGTTTCGACTCTGTTCTCAGCAAAAAAGACTTCTGGTCTCCAATTGGAGGCGTGGGTTCAAATCCCACTTCTGACATGTCAAACTACTTTTATGATTCACTCTGGACACTGACTCATTTGGACATGCTGCTTTTTTAGGTGGTATATTCATCGTTTTTTAACACTGCAGTGCTAATGTCAGGATGGCCGAGTGGTCTAAGGCGCCAGACTCAAGGTTGGAAACCTTTCTCAGGAAAGAGGCTTCTGGTCTCCGATTGGAGGCGTGGGTTCAAATCCCACTTCTGACATGTCAAACTACTTTTATAATTCACTCTGGAAACTGACTCATTTGGACATGCTGCTTTTTTAGGTGGTATATTCATCGTTTTTCAACACTGCACTGCTAAAGTCAGGATGGCCGAGTGGTCTAAGGCGCCAGACTCAAGGTTGGAAACCTTTCTCAGGAAAGAGGCTTCTGGTCTCCGATTGGAGGCGTGGGTTCAAATCCCACTTCTGACATGTCAAACTACTTTTATGATTCACTGTGGACACTGACTCATTTGGACATGCTGCTTTTTAGATGGTATATTTATCGTTTTTTAATACATCAGTTCAAATGTCAGGATGGCCGAGTGGTCTAAGGCGCCAGACTTAAGTTTCGACTCTGTTCTCAGCAAAAAAGACTTCTGGTCTCCAATTGGAGGCGTGGGTTCAAATCCCACTTCTGACATGTCAAACTACTTTTATGATTCACTCTGGACACTGACTCATTTGGACATGCTGCTTTTTTAGGTGGTATATTCATCGTTTTTTAACACTGCAGTGCTAATGTCAGGATGGCCGAGTGGTCTAAGGCGCCAGACTCAAGGTTGGAAACCTTTCTCAGGAAAGAGGCTTCTGGTCTCCGATTGGAGGCGTGGGTTCAAATCCCACTTCTGACATGTCAAACTGCTTTTATGATTCACTCTGGACACTGACTCATTTGGACATGCTGCTTTTTTAGGTGGTATATTCATCGTTTTTCAACACTGCACTGCTAAAGTCAGGATGGCCGAGTGGTCTAAGGCGCCAGACTCAAGGTTGGAAACCTTTCTCAGGAAAGAGGCTTCTGGTCTCCGATTGGAGGCGTGGGTTCAAATCCCACTTCTGACATGTCAAACTACTTTTATGATTCACTCTGGACACTGACTCATTTGGACATGCTGCTTTTTAGATGGTATATTTATCGTTTTTTAATACATCAGTTCAAATGTCAGGATGGCCGAGTGGTCTAAGGCGCCAGACTTAAGTTTCGACTCTGTTCTCAGCAAAAAAGACTTCTGGTCTCCAATTGGAGGCGTGGGTTCAAATCCCACTTCTGACATGTCAAACTACTTTTATGATTCACTCTGGACACTGACTCATTTGGACATGCTGCTTTTTTAGGTGGTATATTCATCGTTTTTTAACACTGCAGTGCTAATGTCAGGATGGCCGAGTGGTCTAAGGCGCCAGACTCAAGGTTGGAAACCTTTCTCAGGAAAGAGGCTTCTGGTCTCCGATTGGAGGCGTGGGTTCAAATCCCACTTCTGACATGTCAAACTACTTTTATGATTCACTCTGGAAACTGACTCATTTGGACATGCTGCTTTTTTAGGTGGTATATTCATCGTTTTTCAACACTGCACTGCTAAAGTCAGGATGGCCGAGTGGTCTAAGGCGCCAGACTCAAGGTTGGAAACCTTTCTCAGGAAAGAGGCTTCTGGTCTCCGATTGGAGGCGTGGGTTCAAATCCCACTTCTGACATGTCAAACTACTTTTATGATTCACTCTGGACACTGACTCATTTGGACATGCTGGTTTTTAGATGGTATATTTATCGTTTTTTAATACATCAGTTCAAATGTCAGGATGGCCGAGTGGTCTAAGGCGCCAGACTTAAGTTTCGACTCTGTTCTCAGCAAAAAAGACTTCTGGTCTCCAATTGTAGGCGTGGGTTCAAATCCCACTTCTGACATGTCAAACTACTTTTATGATTCACTCTGGACACTGACTCATTTGGACATGCTGCTTTTTTAGGTGGTATATTCATCGTTTTTCAACACTGCACTGCTAATGTCAGGATGGCCGAGTGGTCTAAGGCGCCAGACTCAAGGTTGGAAACCTTTCTCAGGAAAGAGGCTTCTGGTCTCTCCGATTGGAGGCGTGGGTTCAAATCCCTCTTCTGACATGTCAAACTACTTTTATGATTCACTGTGGACACTGACTCATTTGGACATGCTGCTTTTTAGATGGTATATTTATCGTTTTTTAATACATCAGTTCAAATGTCAGGATGGCCGAGTGGTCTAAGGCGCCAGACTTAAGTTTCGACTCTGTTCTCAGCAAAAAAGACTTCTGGTCTCCAATTGGAGGCGTGGGTTCAAATCCCACTTCTGACATGTCAAACTACTTTTATGATTCACTCTGGACACTGACTCATTTGGACATGCTTCTTTTTTAGGTGGTATATTCATCGTTTTTTAACACTGCAGTGCTAATGTCAGGATGGCCGAGTGGTCTAAGGCGCCAGACTCAAGGTTGGAAACCTTTATCAGGAAAGAGGCTTCTGGTCTCCGATTGGAGGCGTGGGTTCAAATCCCACTTCTGACATGTCAAACTGCTTTTATGATTCACTCTGGACACTGACTCATTTGGACATGCTGCTTTTTTAGGTGGTATATTCATCGTTTTTTAACACTGCAGTGCTAATGTCAGGATGGCCGAGTGGTCTAAGGCGCCAGACTCAAGGTTGGAAACCTTTCTCAGGAAAGAGGCTTCTGGTCTCCGATTGGAGGCGTGGGTTCAAATCCCACTTCTGACATGTCAAACTGCTTTTATGATTCACTCTGGACACTGACTCATTTGGACATGCTGCTTTTTTAGGTGGTATATTCATCGTTTTTCAACACTGCACTGCTAAAGTCAGGATGGCCGAGTGGTCTAAGGCGCCAGACTCAAGGTTGGAAACCTTTCTCAGGAAAGAGGCTTCTGGTCTCCGATTGGAGGCGTGGGTTCAAATCCCACTTCTGACATGTCAAACTACTTTTATGATTCACTCTGGACACTGACTCATTTGGACATGCTGCTTTTTAGATGGTATATTTATCGTTTTTTAATACATCAGTTCAAATGTCAGGATGGCCGAGTGGTCTAAGGCGCCAGACTTAAGTTTCGACTCTGTTCTCAGCAAAAAAGACTTCTGGTCTCCAATTGGAGGCGTGGGTTCAAATCCCACTTCTGACATGTCAAACTACTTTTATGATTCACTCTGGACACTGACTCATTTGGACATGCTGCTTTTTTAGGTGGTATATTCATCGTTTTTTAACACTGCAGTGCTAATGTCAGGATGGCCGAGTGGTCTAAGGCGCCAGACTCAAGGTTGGAAACCTTTCTCAGGAAAGAGGCTTCTGGTCTCCGATTGGAGGCGTGGGTTCAAATCCCACTTCTGACATGTCAAACTACTTTTATGATTCACTCTGGAAACTGACTCATTTGGACATGCTGCTTTTTTAGGTGGTATATTCATCGTTTTTCAACACTGCACTGCTAAAGTCAGGATGGCCGAGTGGTCTAAGGCGCCAGACTCAAGGTTGGAAACCTTTCTCAGGAAAGAGGCTTCTGGTCTCCGATTGGAGGCGTGGGTTCAAATCCCACTTCTGACATGTCAAACTACTTTTATGATTCACTCTGGACACTGACTCATTTGGACATGCTGGTTTTTAGATGGTATATTTATCGTTTTTTAATACATCAGTTCAAATGTCAGGATGGCCGAGTGGTCTAAGGCGCCAGACTTAAGTTTCGACTCTGTTCTCAGCAAAAAAGACTTCTGGTCTCCAATTGGAGGCGTGGGTTCAAATCCCACTTCTGACATGTCAAACTACTTTTATGATTCACTCTGGACACTGACTCATTTGGACATGCTGCTTTTTTACGTGGTATATTCATCGTTTTTCAACACTGCACTGCTAAAGTCAGGATGGCCGAGTGGTCCAAGGCGCCAGACTCAAGGTTGGAAACCTTTCTCAGGAAAGAGGCTTCTGGTCTCCGATTGGAGGCGTGGGTTCAAATCCCACTTCTGACATGTCAAACTGCTTTTATGATTCACTCTGGACACTGACTCATTTGGACATGCTGCTTTTTTAGGTGGTATATTCATCGTTTTTCAACACTGCACTGCTAATGTCAGGATGGCCGAGTGGTCTAAGGCGCCAGACTCAAGGTTGGAAACCTTTCTCAGGAAAGAGGCTTCTGGTCTCCGATTGGAGGCGTGGGTTCAAATCCCACTTCTGACATGTCAAACTGCTTTTATGATTCACTCTGGACACTGACTCATTTGGACATGCTGCTTTTTTAGGTGGTATATTCATCGTTTTTCAACACTGCACTGCTAATGTCAGGATGGCCGAGTGGTCTTTTAGGCGCCAGACTCAAGGTTGGAAACCTTTCTCAGGAAAGAGGCTTCTGGTCTCCGATTGGAGGCGTGGGTTCAAATCCCACTTCTGACATGTCAAACTACTTTTATGATTCACTCTGGACACTGACTCATTTGGACATGCTGGTTTTTAGATGGTATATTTATCGTTTTTTAATACATCAGTTCAAATGTCAGGATGGCCGAGTGGTCTAAGGCGCCAGACTTAAGGTTGGAAACCTTTCTCAGGAAAGAGGCTTCTGGTCTCCGATTGGAGGCGTGGGTTCAAATCCCACTTCTGACATGTCAAACTACTTTTATGATTCACTCTGGACACTGACTCATTTGGACATGCTGCTTTTTTAGGTGGTATATTCATCGTTTTTCAACACTGGACTGCTAAAGTCAGGATGGCCGAGTGGTCTAAGGCGCCAGACTCAAGGTTGGAAACCTTTCTCAGGAAAGAGGCTTCTGGTCTCCGATTGGAGGCGTGGGTTCAAATCCCACTTCTGACATGTCAAACTACTTTTATGATTCACTCTGGACACTGACTCATTTGGACATGCTGCTTTTTTAGGTGGTATATTCATCGTTTTTCAACACTGCACTGCTAAAGTCAGGATGGCCGAGTGGTCTAAGGCGCCAGACTCAAGGTTGGAAACCTTTCTCAGGAAAGAGGCTTCTGGTCTCCGATTGGAGGCGTGGGTTCAAATCCCACTTCTGACATGTCAAACTACTTTTATGATTCACTCTGGACACTGACTCATTTGGACATGCTGGTTTTTAGATGGTATATTTATCGTTTTTTAATACATCAGTTCAAATGTCAGGATGGCCGAGTGGTCTAAGGCGCCAGACTTAAGTTTCGACTCTGTTCTCAGCAAAAAAGACTTCTGGTCTCCAATTGGAGGCGTGGGTTCAAATCCCACTTCTGACATGTCAAACTACTTTTATGATTCACTCTGGACACTGACTCATTTGGACATGCTGCTTTTTTACGTGGTATATTCATCGTTTTTCAACACTGCACTGCTAATGTCAGGATGGCCGAGTGGTCTAAGGCGCCAGACTCAAGGTTGGAAACCTTTCTCAGGAAAGAGGCTTCTGGTCTCTCTGATTGGAGGCGTGGGTTCAAATCCCTCTTCTGACATGTCAAACTACTTTTATGATTCACTGTGGACACTGACTCATTTGGACATGCTGCTTTTTAGATGGTATATTTATCGTTTTTTAATACATCAGTTCAAATGTCAGGATGGCCGAGTGGTCTAAGGCGCCAGACTTAAGTTTCGACTCTGTTCTCAGCAAAAAAGACTTCTGGTCTCCAATTGGAGGCGTGGGTTCAAATCCCACTTCTGACATGTCAAACTACTTTTATGATTCACTCTGGACACTGACTCATTTGGACATGCTGCTTTTTTACGTGGTATATTCATCGTTTTTCAACACTGCACTGCTAAAGTCAGGATGGCCGAGTGGTCCAAGGCGCCAGACTCAAGGTTGGAAACCTTTCTCAGGAAAGAGGCTTCTGGTCTCCGATTGGAGGCGTGGGTTCAAATCCCACTTCTGACATGTCAAACTGCTTTTATGATTCACTCTGGACACTGACTCATTTGGACATGCTGCTTTTTTAGGTGGTATATTCATCGTTTTTCAACACTGCACTGCTAATGTCAGGATGGCCGAGTGGTCTAAGGCGCCAGACTCAAGGTTGGAAACCTTTCTCAGGAAAGAGGCTTCTGGTCTCCGATTGGAGGCGTGGGTTCAAATCCCACTTCTGACATGTCAAACTGCTTTTATGATTCACTCTGGACACTGACTCATTTGGACATGCTGCTTTTTTAGGTGGTATATTCATCGTTTTTCAACACTGCACTGCTAATGTCAGGATGGCCGAGTGGTCTTTTAGGCGCCAGACTCAAGGTTGGAAACCTTTCTCAGGAAAGAGGCTTCTGGTCTCCGATTGGAGGCGTGGGTTCAAATCCCACTTCTGACATGTCAAACTACTTTTATGATTCACTCTGGACACTGACTCATTTGGACATGCTGGTTTTTAGATGGTATATTTATCGTTTTTTAATACATCAGTTCAAATGTCAGGATGGCCGAGTGGTCTAAGGCGCCAGACTTAAGGTTGGAAACCTTTCTCAGGAAAGAGGCTTCTGGTCTCCGATTGGAGGCGTGGGTTCAAATCCCACTTCTGACATGTCAAACTACTTTTATGATTCACTCTGGACACTGACTCATTTGGACATGCTGCTTTTTTAGGTGGTATATTCATCGTTTTTCAACACTGGACTGCTAAAGTCAGGATGGCCGAGTGGTCTAAGGCGCCAGACTCAAGGTTGGAAACCTTTCTCAGGAAAGAGGCTTCTGGTCTCCGATTGGAGGCGTGGGTTCAAATCCCACTTCTGACATGTCAAACTACTTTTATGATTCACTCTGGACACTGACTCATTTGGACATGCTGCTTTTTTAGGTGGTATATTCATCGTTTTTCAACACTGCACTGCTAAAGTCAGGATGGCCGAGTGGTCTAAGGCGCCAGACTCAAGGTTGGAAACCTTTCTCAGGAAAGAGGCTTCTGGTCTCCGATTGGAGGCGTGGGTTCAAATCCCACTTCTGACATGTCAAACTACTTTTATGATTCACTCTGGACACTGACTCATTTGGACATGCTGGTTTTTAGATGGTATATTTATCGTTTTTTAATACATCAGTTCAAATGTCAGGATGGCCGAGTGGTCTAAGGCGCCAGACTTAAGTTTCGACTCTGTTCTCAGCAAAAAAGACTTCTGGTCTCCAATTGGAGGCGTGGGTTCAAATCCCACTTCTGACATGTCAAACTACTTTTATGATTCACTCTGGACACTGACTCATTTGGACATGCTGCTTTTTTACGTGGTATATTCATCGTTTTTCAACACTGCACTGCTAATGTCAGGATGGCCGAGTGGTCTAAGGCGCCAGACTCAAGGTTGGAAACCTTTCTCAGGAAAGAGGCTTCTGGTCTCTCTGATTGGAGGCGTGGGTTCAAATCCCTCTTCTGACATGTCAAACTACTTTTATGATTCACTGTGGACACTGACTCATTTGGACATGCTGCTTTTTAGATGGTATATTTATCGTTTTTTAATACATCAGTTCAAATGTCAGGATGGCCGAGTGGTCTAAGGCGCCAGACTTAAGTTTCGACTCTGTTCTCAGCAAAAAAGACTTCTGGTCTCCAATTGGAGGCGTGGGTTCAAATCCCACTTCTGACATGTCAAACTACTTTTATGATTCACTCTGGACACTGACTCATTTGGACATGCTGCTTTTTTAGGTGGTATATTCATCGTTTTTTAACACTGCAGTGCTAATGTCAGGATGGCCGAGTGGTCTAAGGCGCCAGACTCAAGGTTGGAAACCTTTCTCAGGAAAGAGGCTTCTGGTCTCCGATTGGAGGCGTGGGTTCAAATCCCACTTCTGACATGTCAAACTGCTTTTATGATTCACTCTGGACACTGACTCATTTGGACATGCTGCTTTTTTAGGTGGTATATTCATCGTTTTTCAACACTGCACTGCTAAAGTCAGGATGGCCGAGTGGTCTAAGGCGCCAGACTCAAGGTTGGAAACCTTTCTCAGGAAAGAGGCTTCTGGTCTCCGATTGGAGGCGTGGGTTCAAATCCCACTTCTGACATGTCAAACTACTTTTATGATTCACTCTGGACACTGACTCATTTGGACATGCTGCTTTTTAGATGGTATATTTATCGTTTTTTAATACATCAGTTCAAATGTCAGGATGGCCGAGTGGTCTAAGGCGCCAGACTTAAGTTTCGACTCTGTTCTCAGCAAAAAAGACTTCTGGTCTCCAATTGGAGGCGTGGGTTCAAATCCCACTTCTGACATGTCAAACTACTTTTATGATTCACTCTGGACACTGACTCATTTGGACATGCTGCTTTTTTAGGTGGTATATTCATCGTTTTTTAACACTGCAGTGCTAATGTCAGGATGGCCGAGTGGTCTAAGGCGCCAGACTCAAGGTTGGAAACCTTTCTCAGGAAAGAGGCTTCTGGTCTCCGATTGGAGGCGTGGGTTCAAATCCCACTTCTGACATGTCAAACTACTTTTATAATTCACTCTGGAAACTGACTCATTTGGACATGCTGCTTTTTTAGGTGGTATATTCATCGTTTTTCAACACTGCACTGCTAAAGTCAGGATGGCCGAGTGGTCTAAGGCGCCAGACTCAAGGTTGGAAACCTTTCTCAGGAAAGAGGCTTCTGGTCTCCGATTGGAGGCGTGGGTTCAAATCCCACTTCTGACATGTCAAACTACTTTTATGATTCACTGTGGACACTGACTCATTTGGACATGCTGCTTTTTAGATGGTATATTTATCGTTTTTTAATACATCAGTTCAAATGTCAGGATGGCCGAGTGGTCTAAGGCGCCAGACTTAAGTTTCGACTCTGTTCTCAGCAAAAAAGACTTCTGGTCTCCAATTGGAGGCGTGGGTTCAAATCCCACTTCTGACATGTCAAACTACTTTTATGATTCACTCTGGACACTGACTCATTTGGACATGCTGCTTTTTTAGGTGGTATATTCATCGTTTTTTAACACTGCAGTGCTAATGTCAGGATGGCCGAGTGGTCTAAGGCGCCAGACTCAAGGTTGGAAACCTTTCTCAGGAAAGAGGCTTCTGGTCTCCGATTGGAGGCGTGGGTTCAAATCCCACTTCTGACATGTCAAACTGCTTTTATGATTCACTCTGGACACTGACTCATTTGGACATGCTGCTTTTTTAGGTGGTATATTCATCGTTTTTCAACACTGCACTGCTAAAGTCAGGATGGCCGAGTGGTCTAAGGCGCCAGACTCAAGGTTGGAAACCTTTCTCAGGAAAGAGGCTTCTGGTCTCCGATTGGAGGCGTGGGTTCAAATCCCACTTCTGACATGTCAAACTACTTTTATGATTCACTCTGGACACTGACTCATTTGGACATGCTGCTTTTTAGATGGTATATTTATCGTTTTTTAATACATCAGTTCAAATGTCAGGATGGCCGAGTGGTCTAAGGCGCCAGACTTAAGTTTCGACTCTGTTCTCAGCAAAAAAGACTTCTGGTCTCCAATTGGAGGCGTGGGTTCAAATCCCACTTCTGACATGTCAAACTACTTTTATGATTCACTCTGGACACTGACTCATTTGGACATGCTGCTTTTTTAGGTGGTATATTCATCGTTTTTTAACACTGCAGTGCTAATGTCAGGATGGCCGAGTGGTCTAAGGCGCCAGACTCAAGGTTGGAAACCTTTCTCAGGAAAGAGGCTTCTGGTCTCCGATTGGAGGCGTGGGTTCAAATCCTACTTCTGACATGTCAAACTACTTTTATGATTCACTCTGGAAACTGACTCATTTGGACATGCTGCTTTTTTAGGTGGTATATTCATCGTTTTTCAACACTGCACTGCTAAAGTCAGGATGGCCGAGTGGTCTAAGGCGCCAGACTCAAGGTTGGAAACCTTTCTCAGGAAAGAGGCTTCTGGTCTCCGATTGGAGGCGTGGGTTCAAATCCCACTTCTGACATGTCAAACTACTTTTATGATTCACTCTGGACACTGACTCATTTGGACATGCTGGTTTTTAGATGGTATATTTATCGTTTTTTAATACATCAGTTCAAATGTCAGGATGGCCGAGTGGTCTAAGGCGCCAGACTTAAGTTTCGACTCTGTTCTCAGCAAAAAAGACTTCTGGTCTCCAATTGGAGGCGTGGGTTCAAATCCCACTTCTGACATGTCAAACTACTTTTATGATTCACTCTGGACACTGACTCATTTGGACATGCTGCTTTTTTACGTGGTATATTCATCGTTTTTCAACACTGCATTGCTAATGTCAGGATGGCCGAGTGGTCTAAGGCGCCAGACTCAAGGTTGGAAACCTTTCTCAGGAAAGAGGCTTCTGTCCTCTCTGATTGGAGGCGTGGGTTCAAATCCCTCTTCTGACATGTCAAACTACTTTTATGATTCACTCTGGACACTGACTCATTTGGACATGCTGCTTTTTAGATGGTATATTTATCGTTTTTTAATACATCAGTTCAAATGTCAGGATGGCCGAGTGGTCTAAGGCGCCAGACTTAAGTTTCGACTCTGTTCTCAGCAAAAAAGACTTCTGGTCTCCAATTGTAGGCGTGGGTTCAAATCCCACTTCTGACATGTCAAACTACTTTTATGATTCACTCTGGACACTGACTCATTTGGACATGCTGCTTTTTTAGGTGGTATATTCATCGTTTTTCAACACTGCACTGCTAATGTCAGGATGGCCGAGTGGTCTAAGGCGCCAGACTCAAGGTTGGAAACCTTTCTCAGGAAAGAGGCTTCTGGTCTCTCCGATTGGAGGCGTGGGTTCAAATCCCTCTTCTGACATGTCAAACTACTTTTATGATTCACTGTGGACACTGACTCATTTGGACATGCTGCTTTTTAGATGGTATATTTATCGTTTTTTAATACATCAGTTCAAATGTCAGGATGGCCGAGTGGTCTAAGGCGCCAGACTTAAGTTTCGACTCTGTTCTCAGCAAAAAAGACTTCTGGTCTCCAATTGGAGGCGTGGGTTCAAATCCCACTTCTGACATGTCAAACTACTTTTATGATTCACTCTGGACACTGACTCATTTGGACATGCTTCTTTTTTAGGTGGTATATTCATCGTTTTTTAACACTGCAGTGCTAATGTCAGGATGGCCGAGTGGTCTAAGGCGCCAGACTCAAGGTTGGAAACCTTTATCAGGAAAGAGGCTTCTGGTCTCCGATTGGAGGCGTGGGTTCAAATCCCACTTCTGACATGTCAAACTGCTTTTATGATTCACTCTGGACACTGACTCATTTGGACATGCTGCTTTTTTAGGTGGTATATTCATCGTTTTTTAACACTGCAGTGCTAATGTCAGGATGGCCGAGTGGTCTAAGGCGCCAGACTCAAGGTTGGAAACCTTTCTCAGGAAAGAGGCTTCTGGTCTCCGATTGGAGGCGTGGGTTCAAATCCCACTTCTGACATGTCAAACTGCTTTTATGATTCACTCTGGACACTGACTCATTTGGACATGCTGCTTTTTTAGGTGGTATATTCATCGTTTTTCAACACTGCACTGCTAAAGTCAGGATGGCCGAGTGGTCTAAGGCGCCAGACTCAAGGTTGGAAACCTTTCTCAGGAAAGAGGCTTCTGGTCTCCGATTGGAGGCGTGGGTTCAAATCCCACTTCTGACATGTCAAACTACTTTTATGATTCACTCTGGACACTGACTCATTTGGACATGCTGCTTTTTAGATGGTATATTTATCGTTTTTTAATACATCAGTTCAAATGTCAGGATGGCCGAGTGGTCTAAGGCGCCAGACTTAAGTTTCGACTCTGTTCTCAGCAAAAAAGACTTCTGGTCTCCAATTGGAGGCGTGGGTTCAAATCCCACTTCTGACATGTCAAACTACTTTTATGATTCACTCTGGACACTGACTCATTTGGACATGCTGCTTTTTTAGGTGGTATATTCATCGTTTTTTAACACTGCAGTGCTAATGTCAGGATGGCCGAGTGGTCTAAGGCGCCAGACTCAAGGTTGGAAACCTTTCTCAGGAAAGAGGCTTCTGGTCTCCGATTGGAGGCGTGGGTTCAAATCCCACTTCTGACATGTCAAACTACTTTTATGATTCACTCTGGAAACTGACTCATTTGGACATGCTGCTTTTTTAGGTGGTATATTCATCGTTTTTCAACACTGCACTGCTAAAGTCAGGATGGCCGAGTGGTCTAAGGCGCCAGACTCAAGGTTGGAAACCTTTCTCAGGAAAGAGGCTTCTGGTCTCCGATTGGAGGCGTGGGTTCAAATCCCACTTCTGACATGTCAAACTACTTTTATGATTCACTCTGGACACTGACTCATTTGGACATGCTGGTTTTTAGATGGTATATTTATCGTTTTTTAATACATCAGTTCAAATGTCAGGATGGCCGAGTGGTCTAAGGCGCCAGACTTAAGTTTCGACTCTGTTCTCAGCAAAAAAGACTTCTGGTCTCCAATTGGAGGCGTGGGTTCAAATCCCACTTCTGACATGTCAAACTACTTTTATGATTCACTCTGGACACTGACTCATTTGGACATGCTGCTTTTTTACGTGGTATATTCATCGTTTTTCAACACTGCACTGCTAAAGTCAGGATGGCCGAGTGGTCCAAGGCGCCAGACTCAAGGTTGGAAACCTTTCTCAGGAAAGAGGCTTCTGGTCTCCGATTGGAGGCGTGGGTTCAAATCCCACTTCTGACATGTCAAACTGCTTTTATGATTCACTCTGGACACTGACTCATTTGGACATGCTGCTTTTTTAGGTGGTATATTCATCGTTTTTCAACACTGCACTGCTAATGTCAGGATGGCCGAGTGGTCTAAGGCGCCAGACTCAAGGTTGGAAACCTTTCTCAGGAAAGAGGCTTCTGGTCTCCGATTGGAGGCGTGGGTTCAAATCCCACTTCTGACATGTCAAACTGCTTTTATGATTCACTCTGGACACTGACTCATTTGGACATGCTGCTTTTTTAGGTGGTATATTCATCGTTTTTCAACACTGCACTGCTAATGTCAGGATGGCCGAGTGGTCTTTTAGGCGCCAGACTCAAGGTTGGAAACCTTTCTCAGGAAAGAGGCTTCTGGTCTCCGATTGGAGGCGTGGGTTCAAATCCCACTTCTGACATGTCAAACTACTTTTATGATTCACTCTGGACACTGACTCATTTGGACATGCTGGTTTTTAGATGGTATATTTATCGTTTTTTAATACATCAGTTCAAATGTCAGGATGGCCGAGTGGTCTAAGGCGCCAGACTTAAGGTTGGAAACCTTTCTCAGGAAAGAGGCTTCTGGTCTCCGATTGGAGGCGTGGGTTCAAATCCCACTTCTGACATGTCAAACTACTTTTATGATTCACTCTGGACACTGACTCATTTGGACATGCTGCTTTTTTAGGTGGTATATTCATCGTTTTTCAACACTGGACTGCTAAAGTCAGGATGGCCGAGTGGTCTAAGGCGCCAGACTCAAGGTTGGAAACCTTTCTCAGGAAAGAGGCTTCTGGTCTCCGATTGGAGGCGTGGGTTCAAATCCCACTTCTGACATGTCAAACTACTTTTATGATTCACTCTGGACACTGACTCATTTGGACATGCTGCTTTTTTAGGTGGTATATTCATCGTTTTTCAACACTGCACTGCTAAAGTCAGGATGGCCGAGTGGTCTAAGGCGCCAGACTCAAGGTTGGAAACCTTTCTCAGGAAAGAGGCTTCTGGTCTCCGATTGGAGGCGTGGGTTCAAATCCCACTTCTGACATGTCAAACTACTTTTATGATTCACTCTGGACACTGACTCATTTGGACATGCTGGTTTTTAGATGGTATATTTATCGTTTTTTAATACATCAGTTCAAATGTCAGGATGGCCGAGTGGTCTAAGGCGCCAGACTTAAGTTTCGACTCTGTTCTCAGCAAAAAAGACTTCTGGTCTCCAATTGGAGGCGTGGGTTCAAATCCCACTTCTGACATGTCAAACTACTTTTATGATTCACTCTGGACACTGACTCATTTGGACATGCTGCTTTTTTACGTGGTATATTCATCGTTTTTCAACACTGCACTGCTAATGTCAGGATGGCCGAGTGGTCTAAGGCGCCAGACTCAAGGTTGGAAACCTTTCTCAGGAAAGAGGCTTCTGTCCTCTCTGATTGGAGGCGTGGGTTCAAATCCCTCTTCTGACATGTCAAACTACTTTTATGATTCACTCTGGACACTGACTCATTTGGACATGCTGCTTTTTAGATGGTATATTTATCGTTTTTTAATACATCAGTTCAAATGTCAGGATGGCCGAGTGGTCTAAGGCGCCAGACTTAAGTTTCGACTCTGTTCTCAGCAAAAAAGACTTCTGGTCTCCAATTGTAGGCGTGGGTTCAAATCCCACTTCTGACATGTCAAACTACTTTTATGATTCACTCTGGACACTGACTCATTTGGACATGCTGCTTTTTTAGGTGGTATATTCATCGTTTTTCAACACTGCACTGCTAATGTCAGGATGGCCGAGTGGTCTAAGGCGCCAGACTCAAGGTTGGAAACCTTTCTCAGGAAAGAGGCTTCTGGTCTCTCCGATTGGAGGCGTGGGTTCAAATCCCTCTTCTGACATGTCAAACTACTTTTATGATTCACTGTGGACACTGACTCATTTGGACATGCTGCTTTTTAGATGGTATATTTATCGTTTTTTAATACATCAGTTCAAATGTCAGGATGGCCGAGTGGTCTAAGGCGCCAGACTTAAGTTTCGACTCTGTTCTCAGCAAAAAAGACTTCTGGTCTCCAATTGGAGGCGTGGGTTCAAATCCCACTTCTGACATGTCAAACTACTTTTATGATTCACTCTGGACACTGACTCATTTGGACATGCTTCTTTTTTAGGTGGTATATTCATCGTTTTTTAACACTGCAGTGCTAATGTCAGGATGGCCGAGTGGTCTAAGGCGCCAGACTCAAGGTTGGAAACCTTTATCAGGAAAGAGGCTTCTGGTCTCCGATTGGAGGCGTGGGTTCAAATCCCACTTCTGACATGTCAAACTGCTTTTATGATTCACTCTGGACACTGACTCATTTGGACATGCTGCTTTTTTAGGTGGTATATTCATCGTTTTTTAACACTGCAGTGCTAATGTCAGGATGGCCGAGTGGTCTAAGGCGCCAGACTCAAGGTTGGAAACCTTTCTCAGGAAAGAGGCTTCTGGTCTCCGATTGGAGGCGTGGGTTCAAATCCCACTTCTGACATGTCAAACTGCTTTTATGATTCACTCTGGACACTGACTCATTTGGACATGCTGCTTTTTTAGGTGGTATATTCATCGTTTTTCAACACTGCACTGCTAAAGTCAGGATGGCCGAGTGGTCTAAGGCGCCAGACTCAAGGTTGGAAACCTTTCTCAGGAAAGAGGCTTCTGGTCTCCGATTGGAGGCGTGGGTTCAAATCCCACTTCTGACATGTCAAACTACTTTTATGATTCACTCTGGACACTGACTCATTTGGACATGCTGCTTTTTAGATGGTATATTTATCGTTTTTTAATACATCAGTTCAAATGTCAGGATGGCCGAGTGGTCTAAGGCGCCAGACTTAAGTTTCGACTCTGTTCTCAGCAAAAAAGACTTCTGGTCTCCAATTGGAGGCGTGGGTTCAAATCCCACTTCTGACATGTCAAACTACTTTTATGATTCACTCTGGACACTGACTCATTTGGACATGCTGCTTTTTTAGGTGGTATATTCATCGTTTTTTAACACTGCAGTGCTAATGTCAGGATGGCCGAGTGGTCTAAGGCGCCAGACTCAAGGTTGGAAACCTTTCTCAGGAAAGAGGCTTCTGGTCTCCGATTGGAGGCGTGGGTTCAAATCCCACTTCTGACATGTCAAACTACTTTTATGATTCACTCTGGAAACTGACTCATTTGGACATGCTGCTTTTTTAGGTGGTATATTCATCGTTTTTCAACACTGCACTGCTAAAGTCAGGATGGCCGAGTGGTCTAAGGCGCCAGACTCAAGGTTGGAAACCTTTCTCAGGAAAGAGGCTTCTGGTCTCCGATTGGAGGCGTGGGTTCAAATCCCACTTCTGACATGTCAAACTACTTTTATGATTCACTCTGGACACTGACTCATTTGGACATGCTGGTTTTTAGATGGTATATTTATCGTTTTTTAATACATCAGTTCAAATGTCAGGATGGCCGAGTGGTCTAAGGCGCCAGACTTAAGTTTCGACTCTGTTCTCAGCAAAAAAGACTTCTGGTCTCCAATTGGAGGCGTGGGTTCAAATCCCACTTCTGACATGTCAAACTACTTTTATGATTCACTCTGGACACTGACTCATTTGGACATGCTGCTTTTTTACGTGGTATATTCATCGTTTTTCAACACTGCACTGCTAAAGTCAGGATGGCCGAGTGGTCCAAGGCGCCAGACTCAAGGTTGGAAACCTTTCTCAGGAAAGAGGCTTCTGGTCTCCGATTGGAGGCGTGGGTTCAAATCCCACTTCTGACATGTCAAACTGCTTTTATGATTCACTCTGGACACTGACTCATTTGGACATGCTGCTTTTTTAGGTGGTATATTCATCGTTTTTCAACACTGCACTGCTAATGTCAGGATGGCCGAGTGGTCTAAGGCGCCAGACTCAAGGTTGGAAACCTTTCTCAGGAAAGAGGCTTCTGGTCTCCGATTGGAGGCGTGGGTTCAAATCCCACTTCTGACATGTCAAACTGCTTTTATGATTCACTCTGGACACTGACTCATTTGGACATGCTGCTTTTTTAGGTGGTATATTCATCGTTTTTCAACACTGCACTGCTAATGTCAGGATGGCCGAGTGGTCTTTTAGGCGCCAGACTCAAGGTTGGAAACCTTTCTCAGGAAAGAGGCTTCTGGTCTCCGATTGGAGGCGTGGGTTCAAATCCCACTTCTGACATGTCAAACTACTTTTATGATTCACTCTGGACACTGACTCATTTGGACATGCTGGTTTTTAGATGGTATATTTATCGTTTTTTAATACATCAGTTCAAATGTCAGGATGGCCGAGTGGTCTAAGGCGCCAGACTTAAGGTTGGAAACCTTTCTCAGGAAAGAGGCTTCTGGTCTCCGATTGGAGGCGTGGGTTCAAATCCCACTTCTGACATGTCAAACTACTTTTATGATTCACTCTGGACACTGACTCATTTGGACATGCTGCTTTTTTAGGTGGTATATTCATCGTTTTTCAACACTGGACTGCTAAAGTCAGGATGGCCGAGTGGTCTAAGGCGCCAGACTCAAGGTTGGAAACCTTTCTCAGGAAAGAGGCTTCTGGTCTCCGATTGGAGGCGTGGGTTCAAATCCCACTTCTGACATGTCAAACTACTTTTATGATTCACTCTGGACACTGACTCATTTGGACATGCTGCTTTTTTAGGTGGTATATTCATCGTTTTTCAACACTGCACTGCTAAAGTCAGGATGGCCGAGTGGTCTAAGGCGCCAGACTCAAGGTTGGAAACCTTTCTCAGGAAAGAGGCTTCTGGTCTCCGATTGGAGGCGTGGGTTCAAATCCCACTTCTGACATGTCAAACTACTTTTATGATTCACTCTGGACACTGACTCATTTGGACATGCTGGTTTTTAGATGGTATATTTATCGTTTTTTAATACATCAGTTCAAATGTCAGGATGGCCGAGTGGTCTAAGGCGCCAGACTTAAGTTTCGACTCTGTTCTCAGCAAAAAAGACTTCTGGTCTCCAATTGGAGGCGTGGGTTCAAATCCCACTTCTGACATGTCAAACTACTTTTATGATTCACTCTGGACACTGACTCATTTGGACATGCTGCTTTTTTACGTGGTATATTCATCGTTTTTCAACACTGCACTGCTAATGTCAGGATGGCCGAGTGGTCTAAGGCGCCAGACTCAAGGTTGGAAACCTTTCTCAGGAAAGAGGCTTCTGGTCTCTCTGATTGGAGGCGTGGGTTCAAATCCCTCTTCTGACATGTCAAACTACTTTTATGATTCACTGTGGACACTGACTCATTTGGACATGCTGCTTTTTAGATGGTATATTTATCGTTTTTTAATACATCAGTTCAAATGTCAGGATGGCCGAGTGGTCTAAGGCGCCAGACTTAAGTTTCGACTCTGTTCTCAGCAAAAAAGACTTCTGGTCTCCAATTGGAGGCGTGGGTTCAAATCCCACTTCTGACATGTCAAACTACTTTTATGATTCACTCTGGACACTGACTCATTTGGACATGCTGCTTTTTTAGGTGGTATATTCATCGTTTTTTAACACTGCAGTGCTAATGTCAGGATGGCCGAGTGGTCTAAGGCGCCAGACTCAAGGTTGGAAACCTTTCTCAGGAAAGAGGCTTCTGGTCTCCGATTGGAGGCGTGGGTTCAAATCCCACTTCTGACATGTCAAACTACTTTTATGATTCACTCTGGACACTGACTCATTTGGACATGCTGGTTTTTAGATGGTATATTTATCGTTTTTTAATACATCAGTTCAAATGTCAGGATGGCCGAGTGGTCTAAGGCGCCAGACTTAAGTTTCGACTCTGTTCTCAGCAAAAAAGACTTCTGGTCTCCAATTGGAGGCGTGGGTTCAAATCCCACTTCTGACATGTCAAACTACTTTTATGATTCACTCTGGACACTGACTCATTTGGACATGCTGCTTTTTTACGTGGTATATTCATCGTTTTTCAACACTGCACTGCTAAAGTCAGGATGGCCGAGTGGTCCAAGGCGCCAGACTCAAGGTTGGAAACCTTTCTCAGGAAAGAGGCTTCTGGTCTCCGATTGGAGGCGTGGGTTCAAATCCCACTTCTGACATGTCAAACTGCTTTTATGATTCACTCTGGACACTGACTCATTTGGACATGCTGCTTTTTTAGGTGGTATATTCATCGTTTTTCAACACTGCACTGCTAATGTCAGGATGGCCGAGTGGTCTAAGGCGCCAGACTCAAGGTTGGAAACTTTTCTCAGGAAAGAGGCTTCTGGTCTCTCTGATTGGAGGCGTGGGTTCAAATCCCTCTTCTGACATGTCAAACTACTTTTATGATTCACTGTGGACACTGACTCATTTGGACATGCTGCTTTTTAGATGGTATATTTATCGTTTTTTAATACATCAGTTCAAATGTCAGGATGGCCGAGTGGTCTAAGGCGCCAGACTTAAGTTTCGACTCTGTTCTCAGCAAAAAAGACTTCTGGTCTCCAATTGGAGGCGTGGGTTCAAATCCCACTTCTGACATGTCAAACTACTTTTATGATTCACTCTGGACACTGACTCATTTGGACATGCTGCTTTTTTAGGTGGTATATTCATCGTTTTTTAACACTGCAGTGCTAATGTCAGGATGGCCGAGTGGTCTAAGGCGCCAGACTCAAGGTTGGAAACCTTTCTCAGGAAAGAGGCTTCTGGTCTCCGATTGGAGGCGTGGGTTCAAATCCCACTTCTGACATGTCAAACTGCTTTTATGATTCACTCTGGACACTGACTCATTTGGACATGCTGCTTTTTTAGGTGGTATATTCATCGTTTTTCAACACTGCACTGCTAAAGTCAGGATGGCCGAGTGGTCTAAGGCGCCAGACTCAAGGTTGGAAACCTTTCTCAGGAAAGAGGCTTCTGGTCTCCGATTGGAGGCGTGGGTTCAAATCCCACTTCTGACATGTCAAACTACTTTTATGATTCACTCTGGACACTGACTCATTTGGACATGCTGCTTTTTAGATGGTATATTTATCGTTTTTTAATACATCAGTTCAAATGTCAGGATGGCCGAGTGGTCTAAGGCGCCAGACTTAAGTTTCGACTCTGTTCTCAGCAAAAAAGACTTCTGGTCTCCAATTGGAGGCGTGGGTTCAAATCCCACTTCTGACATGTCAAACTACTTTTATGATTCACTCTGGACACTGACTCATTTGGACATGCTGCTTTTTTAGGTGGTATATTCATCGTTTTTTAACACTGCAGTGCTAATGTCAGGATGGCCGAGTGGTCTAAGGCGCCAGACTCAAGGTTGGAAACCTTTCTCAGGAAAGAGGCTTCTGGTCTCCGATTGGAGGCGTGGGTTCAAATCCCACTTCTGACATGTCAAACTACTTTTATAATTCACTCTGGAAACTGACTCATTTGGACATGCTGCTTTTTTAGGTGGTATATTCATCGTTTTTCAACACTGCACTGCTAAAGTCAGGATGGCCGAGTGGTCTAAGGCGCCAGACTCAAGGTTGGAAACCTTTCTCAGGAAAGAGGCTTCTGGTCTCCGATTGGAGGCGTGGGTTCAAATCCCACTTCTGACATGTCAAACTACTTTTATGATTCACTGTGGACACTGACTCATTTGGACATGCTGCTTTTTAGATGGTATATTTATCGTTTTTTAATACATCAGTTCAAATGTCAGGATGGCCGAGTGGTCTAAGGCGCCAGACTTAAGTTTCGACTCTGTTCTCAGCAAAAAAGACTTCTGGTCTCCAATTGGAGGCGTGGGTTCAAATCCCACTTCTGACATGTCAAACTACTTTTATGATTCACTCTGGACACTGACTCATTTGGACATGCTGCTTTTTTAGGTGGTATATTCATCGTTTTTTAACACTGCAGTGCTAATGTCAGGATGGCCGAGTGGTCTAAGGCGCCAGACTCAAGGTTGGAAACCTTTCTCAGGAAAGAGGCTTCTGGTCTCCGATTGGAGGCGTGGGTTCAAATCCCACTTCTGACATGTCAAACTGCTTTTATGATTCACTCTGGACACTGACTCATTTGGACATGCTGCTTTTTTAGGTGGTATATTCATCGTTTTTCAACACTGCACTGCTAAAGTCAGGATGGCCGAGTGGTCTAAGGCGCCAGACTCAAGGTTGGAAACCTTTCTCAGGAAAGAGGCTTCTGGTCTCCGATTGGAGGCGTGGGTTCAAATCCCACTTCTGACATGTCAAACTACTTTTATGATTCACTCTGGACACTGACTCATTTGGACATGCTGCTTTTTAGATGGTATATTTATCGTTTTTTAATACATCAGTTCAAATGTCAGGATGGCCGAGTGGTCTAAGGCGCCAGACTTAAGTTTCGACTCTGTTCTCAGCAAAAAAGACTTCTGGTCTCCAATTGGAGGCGTGGGTTCAAATCCCACTTCTGACATGTCAAACTACTTTTATGATTCACTCTGGACACTGACTCATTTGGACATGCTGCTTTTTTAGGTGGTATATTCATCGTTTTTTAACACTGCAGTGCTAATGTCAGGATGGCCGAGTGGTCTAAGGCGCCAGACTCAAGGTTGGAAACCTTTCTCAGGAAAGAGGCTTCTGGTCTCCGATTGGAGGCGTGGGTTCAAATCCCACTTCTGACATGTCAAACTACTTTTATGATTCACTCTGGAAACTGACTCATTTGGACATGCTGCTTTTTTAGGTGGTATATTCATCGTTTTTCAACACTGCACTGCTAAAGTCAGGATGGCCGAGTGGTCTAAGGCGCCAGACTCAAGGTTGGAAACCTTTCTCAGGAAAGAGGCTTCTGGTCTCCGATTGGAGGCGTGGGTTCAAATCCCACTTCTGACATGTCAAACTACTTTTATGATTCACTCTGGACACTGACTCATTTGGACATGCTGGTTTTTAGATGGTATATTTATCGTTTTTTAATACATCAGTTCAAATGTCAGGATGGCCGAGTGGTCTAAGGCGCCAGACTTAAGTTTCGACTCTGTTCTCAGCAAAAAAGACTTCTGGTCTCCAATTGGAGGCGTGGGTTCAAATCCCACTTCTGACATGTCAAACTACTTTTATGATTCACTCTGGACACTGACTCATTTGGACATGCTGCTTTTTTACGTGGTATATTCATCGTTTTTCAACACTGCACTGCTAATGTCAGGATGGCCGAGTGGTCTAAGGCGCCAGACTCAAGGTTGGAAACCTTTCTCAGGAAAGAGGCTTCTGTCCTCTCTGATTGGAGGCGTGGGTTCAAATCCCTCTTCTGACATGTCAAACTACTTTTATGATTCACTCTGGACACTGACTCATTTGGACATGCTGCTTTTAAGATGGTATATTTATCGTTTTTT
The DNA here is from genome assembly GCF_949316345.1 of Pungitius pungitius. NCBI lineage: Eukaryota > Metazoa > Chordata > Actinopteri > Perciformes > Gasterosteidae > Pungitius > Pungitius pungitius. The sequence goes on from NC_084901.1 coordinate 976,841, forward strand.
AATACATCAGTTCAAATGTCAGGATGGCCGAGTGGTCTAAGGCGCCAGACTTAAGTTTCGACTCTGTTCTCAGCAAAAAAGACTTCTGGTCTCCAATTGTAGGCGTGGGTTCAAATCCCACTTCTGACATGTCAAACTACTTTTATGATTCACTCTGGACACTGACTCATTTGGACATGCTGCTTTTTTAGGTGGTATATTCATCGTTTTTCAACACTGCACTGCTAATGTCAGGATGGCCGAGTGGTCTAAGGCGCCAGACTCAAGGTTGGAAACCTTTCTCAGGAAAGAGGCTTCTGGTCTCTCCGATTGGAGGCGTGGGTTCAAATCCCTCTTCTGACATGTCAAACTACTTTTATGATTCACTGTGGACACTGACTCATTTGGACATGCTGCTTTTTAGATGGTATATTTATCGTTTTTTAATACATCAGTTCAAATGTCAGGATGGCCGAGTGGTCTAAGGCGCCAGACTTAAGTTTCGACTCTGTTCTCAGCAAAAAAGACTTCTGGTCTCCAATTGGAGGCGTGGGTTCAAATCCCACTTCTGACATGTCAAACTACTTTTATGATTCACTCTGGACACTGACTCATTTGGACATGCTTCTTTTTTAGGTGGTATATTCATCGTTTTTTAACACTGCAGTGCTAATGTCAGGATGGCCGAGTGGTCTAAGGCGCCAGACTCAAGGTTGGAAACCTTTATCAGGAAAGAGGCTTCTGGTCTCCGATTGGAGGCGTGGGTTCAAATCCCACTTCTGACATGTCAAACTGCTTTTATGATTCACTCTGGACACTGACTCATTTGGACATGCTGCTTTTTTAGGTGGTATATTCATCGTTTTTTAACACTGCAGTGCTAATGTCAGGATGGCCGAGTGGTCTAAGGCGCCAGACTCAAGGTTGGAAACCTTTCTCAGGAAAGAGGCTTCTGGTCTCCGATTGGAGGCGTGGGTTCAAATCCCACTTCTGACATGTCAAACTGCTTTTATGATTCACTCTGGACACTGACTCATTTGGACATGCTGCTTTTTTAGGTGGTATATTCATCGTTTTTCAACACTGCACTGCTAAAGTCAGGATGGCCGAGTGGTCTAAGGCGCCAGACTCAAGGTTGGAAACCTTTCTCAGGAAAGAGGCTTCTGGTCTCCGATTGGAGGCGTGGGTTCAAATCCCACTTCTGACATGTCAAACTACTTTTATGATTCACTCTGGACACTGACTCATTTGGACATGCTGCTTTTTAGATGGTATATTTATCGTTTTTTAATACATCAGTTCAAATGTCAGGATGGCCGAGTGGTCTAAGGCGCCAGACTTAAGTTTCGACTCTGTTCTCAGCAAAAAAGACTTCTGGTCTCCAATTGGAGGCGTGGGTTCAAATCCCACTTCTGACATGTCAAACTACTTTTATGATTCACTCTGGACACTGACTCATTTGGACATGCTGCTTTTTTAGGTGGTATATTCATCGTTTTTTAACACTGCAGTGCTAATGTCAGGATGGCCGAGTGGTCTAAGGCGCCAGACTCAAGGTTGGAAACCTTTCTCAGGAAAGAGGCTTCTGGTCTCCGATTGGAGGCGTGGGTTCAAATCCCACTTCTGACATGTCAAACTACTTTTATGATTCACTCTGGAAACTGACTCATTTGGACATGCTGCTTTTTTAGGTGGTATATTCATCGTTTTTCAACACTGCACTGCTAAAGTCAGGATGGCCGAGTGGTCTAAGGCGCCAGACTCAAGGTTGGAAACCTTTCTCAGGAAAGAGGCTTCTGGTCTCCGATTGGAGGCGTGGGTTCAAATCCCACTTCTGACATGTCAAACTACTTTTATGATTCACTCTGGACACTGACTCATTTGGACATGCTGGTTTTTAGATGGTATATTTATCGTTTTTTAATACATCAGTTCAAATGTCAGGATGGCCGAGTGGTCTAAGGCGCCAGACTTAAGTTTCGACTCTGTTCTCAGCAAAAAAGACTTCTGGTCTCCAATTGGAGGCGTGGGTTCAAATCCCACTTCTGACATGTCAAACTACTTTTATGATTCACTCTGGACACTGACTCATTTGGACATGCTGCTTTTTTACGTGGTATATTCATCGTTTTTCAACACTGCACTGCTAAAGTCAGGATGGCCGAGTGGTCCAAGGCGCCAGACTCAAGGTTGGAAACCTTTCTCAGGAAAGAGGCTTCTGGTCTCCGATTGGAGGCGTGGGTTCAAATCCCACTTCTGACATGTCAAACTGCTTTTATGATTCACTCTGGACACTGACTCATTTGGACATGCTGCTTTTTTAGGTGGTATATTCATCGTTTTTCAACACTGCACTGCTAATGTCAGGATGGCCGAGTGGTCTAAGGCGCCAGACTCAAGGTTGGAAACCTTTCTCAGGAAAGAGGCTTCTGGTCTCCGATTGGAGGCGTGGGTTCAAATCCCACTTCTGACATGTCAAACTGCTTTTATGATTCACTCTGGACACTGACTCATTTGGACATGCTGCTTTTTTAGGTGGTATATTCATCGTTTTTCAACACTGCACTGCTAATGTCAGGATGGCCGAGTGGTCTTTTAGGCGCCAGACTCAAGGTTGGAAACCTTTCTCAGGAAAGAGGCTTCTGGTCTCCGATTGGAGGCGTGGGTTCAAATCCCACTTCTGACATGTCAAACTACTTTTATGATTCACTCTGGACACTGACTCATTTGGACATGCTGGTTTTTAGATGGTATATTTATCGTTTTTTAATACATCAGTTCAAATGTCAGGATGGCCGAGTGGTCTAAGGCGCCAGACTTAAGGTTGGAAACCTTTCTCAGGAAAGAGGCTTCTGGTCTCCGATTGGAGGCGTGGGTTCAAATCCCACTTCTGACATGTCAAACTACTTTTATGATTCACTCTGGACACTGACTCATTTGGACATGCTGCTTTTTTAGGTGGTATATTCATCGTTTTTCAACACTGGACTGCTAAAGTCAGGATGGCCGAGTGGTCTAAGGCGCCAGACTCAAGGTTGGAAACCTTTCTTAGGAAAGAGGCTTCTGGTCTCCGATTGGAGGCGTGGGTTCAAATCCCACTTCTGACATGTCAAACTACTTTTATGATTCACTCTGGACACTGACTCATTTGGACATGCTGCTTTTTTAGGTGGTATATTCATCGTTTTTCAACACTGCACTGCTAAAGTCAGGATGGCCGAGTGGTCTAAGGCGCCAGACTCAAGGTTGGAAACCTTTCTCAGGAAAGAGGCTTCTGGTCTCCGATTGGAGGCGTGGGTTCAAATCCCACTTCTGACATGTCAAACTACTTTTATGATTCACTCTGGACACTGACTCATTTGGACATGCTGGTTTTTAGATGGTATATTTATCGTTTTTTAATACATCAGTTCAAATGTCAGGATGGCCGAGTGGTCTAAGGCGCCAGACTTAAGTTTCGACTCTGTTCTCAGCAAAAAAGACTTCTGGTCTCCAATTGGAGGCGTGGGTTCAAATCCCACTTCTGACATGTCAAACTACTTTTATGATTCACTCTGGACACTGACTCATTTGGACATGCTGCTTTTTTACGTGGTATATTCATCGTTTTTCAACACTGCACTGCTAATGTCAGGATGGCCGAGTGGTCTAAGGCGCCAGACTCAAGGTTGGAAACCTTTCTCAGGAAAGAGGCTTCTGGTCTCTCTGATTGGAGGCGTGGGTTCAAATCCCTCTTCTGACATGTCAAACTACTTTTATGATTCACTGTGGACACTGACTCATTTGGACATGCTGCTTTTTAGATGGTATATTTATCGTTTTTTAATACATCAGTTCAAATGTCAGGATGGCCGAGTGGTCTAAGGCGCCAGACTTAAGTTTCGACTCTGTTCTCAGCAAAAAAGACTTCTGGTCTCCAATTGGAGGCGTGGGTTCAAATCCCACTTCTGACATGTCAAACTACTTTTATGATTCACTCTGGACACTGACTCATTTGGACATGCTGCTTTTTTAGGTGGTATATTCATCGTTTTTTAACACTGCAGTGCTAATGTCAGGATGGCCGAGTGGTCTAAGGCGCCAGACTCAAGGTTGGAAACCTTTCTCAGGAAAGAGGCTTCTGGTCTCCGATTGGAGGCGTGGGTTCAAATCCCACTTCTGACATGTCAAACTACTTTTATGATTCACTCTGGACACTGACTCATTTGGACATGCTGGTTTTTAGATGGTATATTTATCGTTTTTTAATACATCAGTTCAAATGTCAGGATGGCCGAGTGGTCTAAGGCGCCAGACTTAAGTTTCGACTCTGTTCTCAGCAAAAAAGACTTCTGGTCTCCAATTGGAGGCGTGGGTTCAAATCCCACTTCTGACATGTCAAACTACTTTTATGATTCACTCTGGACACTGACTCATTTGGACATGCTGCTTTTTTACGTGGTATATTCATCGTTTTTCAACACTGCACTGCTAAAGTCAGGATGGCCGAGTGGTCCAAGGCGCCAGACTCAAGGTTGGAAACCTTTCTCAGGAAAGAGGCTTCTGGTCTCCGATTGGAGGCGTGGGTTCAAATCCCACTTCTGACATGTCAAACTGCTTTTATGATTCACTCTGGACACTGACTCATTTGGACATGCTGCTTTTTTAGGTGGTATATTCATCGTTTTTCAACACTGCACTGCTAATGTCAGGATGGCCGAGTGGTCTAAGGCGCCAGACTCAAGGTTGGAAACCTTTCTCAGGAAAGAGGCTTCTGGTCTCCGATTGGAGGCGTGGGTTCAAATCCCACTTCTGACATGTCAAACTGCTTTTATGATTCACTCTGGACACTGACTCATTTGGACATGCTGCTTTTTTAGGTGGTATATTCATCGTTTTTCAACACTGCACTGCTAATGTCAGGATGGCCGAGTGGTCTTTTAGGCGCCAGACTCAAGGTTGGAAACCTTTCTCAGGAAAGAGGCTTCTGGTCTCCGATTGGAGGCGTGGGTTCAAATCCCACTTCTGACATGTCAAACTACTTTTATGATTCACTCTGGACACTGACTCATTTGGACATGCTGCTTTTTTAGGTGGTATATTCATCGTTTTTTAACACTGCAGTGCTAATGTCAGGATGGCCGAGTGGTCTAAGGTGCCAGACTCAAGGTTGGAAACCTTTCTCAGGAAAGAGGCTTCTGGTCTCCGATTGGAGGCGTGGGTTCAAATCCCACTTCTGACATGTCAAACTGCTTTTATGATTCACTCTGGACACTGACTCATTTGGACATGCTGCTTTTTTAGGTGGTATATTCATCGTTTTTCAACACTGCACTGCTAAAGTCAGGATGGCCGAGTGGTCTAAGGCGCCAGACTCAAGGTTGGAAACCTTTCTCAGGAAAGAGGCTTCTGGTCTCCGATTGGAGGCGTGGGTTCAAATCCCACTTCTGACATGTCAAACTGCTTTTATGATTCACTCTGGACACTGACTCATTTGGACATGCTGGTTTTTAGATGGTATATTTATCGTTTTTTAATACATCAGTTCAAATGTCAGGATGGCCGAGTGGTCTAAGGCGCCAGACTTAAGTTTCGACTCTGTTCTCAGCAAAAAAGACTTCTGGTCTCCAATTGGAGGCGTGGGTTCAAATCCCACTTCTGACATGTCAAACTACTTTTATGATTCACTCTGGACACTGACTCATTTGGACATGCTGCTTTTTTACGTGGTATATTCATCGTTTTTCAACACTGCACTGCTAATGTCAGGATGGCCGAGTGGTCTAAGGCGCCAGACTCAAGGTTGGAAACCTTTCTCAGGAAAGAGGCTTCTGTCCTCTCTGATTGGAGGCGTGGGTTCAAATCCCTCTTCTGACATGTCAAACTACTTTTATGATTCACTGTGGACACTGACTCATTTGGACATGCTGCTTTTTAGATGGTATATTTATCGTTTTTTAATACATCAGTTCAAATGTCAGGATGGCCGAGTGGTCTAAGGCGCCAGACTTAAGTTTCGACTCTGTTCTCAGCAAAAAAGACTTCTGGTCTCCAATTGGAGGCGTGGGTTCAAATCCCACTTCTGACATGTCAAACTACTTTTATGATTCACTCTGGACACTGACTCATTTGGACATGCTGCTTTTTTACGTGGTATATTCATCGTTTTTCAACACTGCACTGCTAATGTCAGGATGGCCGAGTGGTCTAAGGCGCCAGACTCAAGGTTGGAAACCTTTCTCAGGAAAGAGGCTTCTGTCCTCTCTGATTGGAGGCGTGGGTTCAAATCCCTCTTCTGACATGTCAAACTACTTTTATGATTCACTGTGGACACTGACTCATTTGGACATGCTGCTTTTTAGATGGTATATTTATCGTTTTTTAATACATCAGTTCAAATGTCAGGATGGCCGAGTGGTCTAAGGCGCCAGACTTAAGTTTCGACTCTGTTCTCAGCAAAAAAGACTTCTGGTCTCCAATTGGAGGCGTGGGTTCAAATCCCACTTCTGACATGTCAAACTACTTTTATGATTCACTCTGGACACTGACTCATTTGGACATGCTGCTTTTTTAGGTGGTATATTCATCGTTTTTTAACACTGCAGTGCTAATGTCAGGATGGCCGAGTGGTCTAAGGCGCCAGACTCAAGGTTGGAAACCTTTCTCAGGAAAGAGGCTTCTGGTCTCCGATTGGAGGCGTGGGTTCAAATCCCACTTCTGACATGTCAAACTACTTTTATAATTCACTCTGGAAACTGACTCATTTGGACATGCTGCTTTTTTAGGTGGTATATTCATCGTTTTTCAACACTGCACTGCTAAAGTCAGGATGGCCGAGTGGTCTAAGGCGCCAGACTCAAGGTTGGAAACCTTTCTCAGGAAAGAGGCTTCTGGTCTCCGATTGGAGGCGTGGGTTCAAATCCCACTTCTGACATGTCAAACTACTTTTATGATTCACTGTGGACACTGACTCATTTGGACATGCTGCTTTTTAGATGGTATATTTATCGTTTTTTAATACATCAGTTCAAATGTCAGGATGGCCGAGTGGTCTAAGGCGCCAGACTTAAGTTTCGACTCTGTTCTCAGCAAAAAAGACTTCTGGTCTCCAATTGGAGGCGTGGGTTCAAATCCCACTTCTGACATGTCAAACTACTTTTATGATTCACTCTGGACACTGACTCATTTGGACATGCTGCTTTTTTAGGTGGTATATTCATCGTTTTTTAACACTGCAGTGCTAATGTCAGGATGGCCGAGTGGTCTAAGGCGCCAGACTCAAGGTTGGAAACCTTTCTCAGGAAAGAGGCTTCTGGTCTCCGATTGGAGGCGTGGGTTCAAATCCCACTTCTGACATGTCAAACTGCTTTTATGATTCACTCTGGACACTGACTCATTTGGACATGCTGCTTTTTTAGGTGGTATATTCATCGTTTTTCAACACTGCACTGCTAAAGTCAGGATGGCCGAGTGGTCTAAGGCGCCAGACTCAAGGTTGGAAACCTTTCTCAGGAAAGAGGCTTCTGGTCTCCGATTGGAGGCGTGGGTTCAAATCCCACTTCTGACATGTCAAACTACTTTTATGATTCACTCTGGACACTGACTCATTTGGACATGCTGCTTTTTAGATGGTATATTTATCGTTTTTTAATACATCAGTTCAAATGTCAGGATGGCCGAGTGGTCTAAGGCGCCAGACTTAAGTTTCGACTCTGTTCTCAGCAAAAAAGACTTCTGGTCTCCAATTGGAGGCGTGGGTTCAAATCCCACTTCTGACATGTCAAACTACTTTTATGATTCACTCTGGACACTGACTCATTTGGACATGCTGCTTTTTTACGTGGTATATTCATCGTTTTTCAACACTGCACTGCTAATGTCAGGATGGCCGAGTGGTCTAAGGCGCCAGACTCAAGGTTGGAAACCTTTCTCAGGAAAGAGGCTTCTGTCCTCTCTGATTGGAGGCGTGGGTTCAAATCCCTCTTCTGACATGTCAAACTGCTTTTATGATTCACTCTGGACACTGACTCATTTGGACATGCTGCTTTTTAGATGGTATATTTATCGTTTTTTAATACATCAGTTCAAATGTCAGGATGGCCGAGTGGTCTAAGGCGCCAGACTTAAGTTTCGACTCTGTTCTCAGCAAAAAAGACTTCTGGTCTCCAATTGTAGGCGTGGGTTCAAATCCCACTTCTGACATGTCAAACTACTTTTATGATTCACTCTGGACACTGACTCATTTGGACATGCTGCTTTTTTAGGTGGTATATTCATCGTTTTTCAACACTGCACTGCTAATGTCAGGATGGCCGAGTGGTCTAAGGCGCCAGACTCAAGGTTGGAAACCTTTCTCAGGAAAGAGGCTTCTGGTCTCTCCGATTGGAGGCGTGGGTTCAAATCCCTCTTCTGACATGTCAAACTACTTTTATGATTCACTGTGGACACTGACTCATTTGGACATGCTGCTTTTTAGATGGTATATTTATCGTTTTTTAATACATCAGTTCAAATGTCAGGATGGCCGAGTGGTCTAAGGCGCCAGACTTAAGTTTCGACTCTGTTCTCAGCAAAAAAGACTTCTGGTCTCCAATTGGAGGCGTGGGTTCAAATCCCACTTCTGACATGTCAAACTACTTTTATGATTCACTCTGGACACTGACTCATTTGGACATGCTTCTTTTTTAGGTGGTATATTCATCGTTTTTTAACACTGCAGTGCTAATGTCAGGATGGCCGAGTGGTCTAAGGCGCCCGACTCAAGGTTGGAAACCTTTATCAGGAAAGAGGCTTCTGGTCTCCGATTGGAGGCGTGGGTTCAAATCCCACTTCTGACATGTCAAACTGCTTTTATGATTCACTCTGGACACTGACTCATTTGGACATGCTGCTTTTTTAGGTGGTATATTCATCGTTTTTTAACACTGCAGTGCTAATGTCAGGATGGCCGAGTGGTCTAAGGCGCCAGACTCAAGGTTGGAAACCTTTCTCAGGAAAGAGGCTTCTGGTCTCCGATTGGAGGCGTGGGTTCAAATCCCACTTCTGACATGTCAAACTGCTTTTATGATTCACTCTGGACACTGACTCATTTGGACATGCTGCTTTTTTAGGTGGTATATTCATCGTTTTTCAACACTGCACTGCTAAAGTCAGGATGGCCGAGTGGTCTAAGGCGCCAGACTCAAGGTTGGAAACCTTTCTCAGGAAAGAGGCTTCTGGTCTCCGATTGGAGGCGTGGGTTCAAATCCCACTTCTGACATGTCAAACTACTTTTATGATTCACTCTGGACACTGACTCATTTGGACATGCTGCTTTTTAGATGGTATATTTATCGTTTTTTAATACATCAGTTCAAATGTCAGGATGGCCGAGTGGTCTAAGGCGCCAGACTTAAGTTTCGACTCTGTTCTCAGCAAAAAAGACTTCTGGTCTCCAATTGGAGGCGTGGGTTCAAATCCCACTTCTGACATGTCAAACTACTTTTATGATTCACTCTGGACACTGACTCATTTGGACATGCTGCTTTTTTAGGTGGTATATTCATCGTTTTTTAACACTGCAGTGCTAATGTCAGGATGGCCGAGTGGTCTAAGGCGCCAGACTCAAGGTTGGAAACCTTTCTCAGGAAAGAGGCTTCTGGTCTCCGATTGGAGGCGTGGGTTCAAATCCCACTTCTGACATGTCAAACTACTTTTATGATTCACTCTGGAAACTGACTCATTTGGACATGCTGCTTTTTTAGGTGGTATATTCATCGTTTTTCAACACTGCACTGCTAAAGTCAGGATGGCCGAGTGGTCTAAGGCGCCAGACTCAAGGTTGGAAACCTTTCTCAGGAAAGAGGCTTCTGGTCTCCGATTGGAGGCGTGGGTTCAAATCCCACTTCTGACATGTCAAACTACTTTTATGATTCACTCTGGACACTGACTCATTTGGACATGCTGGTTTTTAGATGGTATATTTATCGTTTTTTAATACATCAGTTCAAATGTCAGGATGGCCGAGTGGTCTAAGGCGCCAGACTTAAGTTTCGACTCTGTTCTCAGCAAAAAAGACTTCTGGTCTCCAATTGGAGGCGTGGGTTCAAATCCCACTTCTGACATGTCAAACTACTTTTATGATTCACTCTGGACACTGACTCATTTGGACATGCTGCTTTTTTACGTGGTATATTCATCGTTTTTCAACACTGCACTGCTAATGTCAGGATGGCCGAGTGGTCTAAGGCGCCAGACTCAAGGTTGGAAACCTTTCTCAGGAAAGAGGCTTCTGTCCTCTCTGATTGGAGGCGTGGGTTCAAATCCCTCTTCTGACATGTCAAACTACTTTTATGATTCACTCTGGACACTGACTCATTTGGACATGCTGCTTTTTAGATGGTATATTTATCGTTTTTTAATACATCAGTTCAAATGTCAGGATGGCCGAGTGGTCTAAGGCGCCAGACTTAAGTTTCGACTCTGTTCTCAGCAAAAAAGACTTCTGGTCTCCAATTGTAGGCGTGGGTTCAAATCCCACTTCTGACATGTCAAACTACTTTTATGATTCACTCTGGACACTGACTCATTTGGACATGCTGCTTTTTTAGGTGGTATATTCATCGTTTTTCAACACTGCACTGCTAATGTCAGGATGGCCGAGTGGTCTAAGGCGCCAGACTCAAGGTTGGAAACCTTTCTCAGGAAAGAGGCTTCTGGTCTCTCCGATTGGAGGCGTGGGTTCAAATCCCTCTTCTGACATGTCAAACTACTTTTATGATTCACTGTGGACACTGACTCATTTGGACATGCTGCTTTTTAGATGGTATATTTATCGTTTTTTAATACATCAGTTCAAATGTCAGGATGGCCGAGTGGTCTAAGGCGCCAGACTTAAGTTTCGACTCTGTTCTCAGCAAAAAAGACTTCTGGTCTCCAATTGGAGGCGTGGGTTCAAATCCCACTTCTGACATGTCAAACTACTTTTATGATTCACTCTGGACACTGACTCATTTGGACATGCTTCTTTTTTAGGTGGTATATTCATCGTTTTTTAACACTGCAGTGCTAATGTCAGGATGGCCGAGTGGTCTAAGGCGCCAGACTCAAGGTTGGAAACCTTTATCAGGAAAGAGGCTTCTGGTCTCCGATTGGAGGCGTGGGTTCAAATCCCACTTCTGACATGTCAAACTGCTTTTATGATTCACTCTGGACACTGACTCATTTGGACATGCTGCTTTTTTAGGTGGTATATTCATCGTTTTTTAACACTGCAGTGCTAATGTCAGGATGGCCGAGTGGTCTAAGGCGCCAGACTCAAGGTTGGAAACCTTTCTCAGGAAAGAGGCTTCTGGTCTCCGATTGGAGGCGTGGGTTCAAATCCCACTTCTGACATGTCAAACTACTTTTATGATTCACTCTGGACACTGACTCATTTGGACATGCTGCTTTTTAGATGGTATATTTATCGTTTTTAAATACATCAGTTCAAATGTCAGGATGGCCGAGTGGTCTAAGGCGCCAGACTTAAGTTTCGACTCTGTTCTCAGCAAAAAAGACTTCTGGTCTCCAATTGGAGGCGTCGGTTCAAATCCCACTTCTGACATGTCAAACTACTTTTATAATTCACTCTGGACACTGACTCATTTGGACATGCTGCTTTTTTAGGTGGTATATTCATCGTTTTTTAACACTGCAGTGCTAATGTCAGGATGGCCGAGTGGTCTTTTAGGCGCCAGACTCAAGGTTGGAAACCTTTCTCAGGAAAGAGGCTTCTGGTCTCCGATTGGAGGCGTGGGTTCAAATCCCTCTTCTGACATGTCAAACTACTTTTATGATTCACTCTGGACACTGACTCATTTGGACATGCTGCTTTTTTAGGTGGTATATTCATCGTTTTTCAACACTGCACTGCTAATGTCAGGATGGCCGAGTGGTCTTTTAGGCGCCAGACTCAAGGTTGGAAACCTTTCTCAGGAAAGAGGCTTCTGGTCTCCGATTGGAGGCGTGGGTTCAAATCCCACTTCTGACATGTCAAACTACTTTTATGATTCACTCTGGACACTGACTCATTTGGACATGCTGGTTTTTAGATGGTATATTTATCGTTTTTTAATACATCAGTTCAAATGTCAGGATGGCCGAGTGGTCTAAGGCGCCAGACTTAAGGTTGGAAACCTTTCTCAGGAAAGAGGCTTCTGGTCTCCGATTGGAGGCGTGGGTTCAAATCCCACTTCTGACATGTCAAACTACTTTTATGATTCACTGTGGACACTGACTCATTTGGACATGCTGGTTTTTAGATGGTATATTTATCGTTTTTTAATACATCAGTTCAAATGTCAGGATGGCCGAGTGGTCTAAGGCGCCAGACTTAAGTTTTGACTCTGTTCTCAGCAAAAAAGACTTCTGGTCTCCAATTGGAGGCGTGGGTTCAAATCCCACTTCTGACATGTCAAACTACTTTTATGATTCACTCTGGACACTGACTCATTTGGACATGCTTCTTTTTTAGGTGGTATATTCATCGTTTTTTAACACTGCAGTGCTAATGTCAGGATGGCCGAGTGGTCTAAGGCGCCAGACTCAAGGTTGGAAACCTTTATCAGGAAAGAGGCTTCTGGTCTCCGATTGGAGGCGTGGGTTCAAATCCCACTTCTGACATGTCAAACTGCTTTTATGATTCACTCTGGACACTGACTCATTTGGACATGCTGCTTTTTTAGGTGGTATATTCATCGTTTTTTAACACTGCAGTGCTAATGTCAGGATGGCCGAGTGGTCTAAGGCGCCAGACTCAAGGTTGGAAACCTTTCTCAGGAAAGAGGCTTCTGGTCTCCGATTGGAGGCGTGGGTTCAAATCCCACTTCTGACATGTCAAACTACTTTTATGATTCACTCTGGACACTGACTCATTTGGACATGCTGCTTTTTAGATGGTATATTTATCGTTTTTAAATACATCAGTTCAAATGTCAGGATGGCCGAGTGGTCTAAGGCGCCAGACTTAAGTTTCGACTCTGTTCTCAGCAAAAAAGACTTCTGGTCTCCAATTGGAGGCGTCGGTTCAAATCCCACTTCTGACATGTCAAACTACTTTTATGATTCACTCTGGACACTGACTCATTTGGACATGCTGCTTTTTTAGGTGGTATATTCATCGTTTTTTAACACTGCAGTGCTAATGTCAGGATGGCCGAGTGGTCTAAGGCGCCAGACTCAAGGTTGGAAACCTTTCTCAGGAAAGAGGCTTCTGGTCTCCGATTGGAGGCGTGGGTTCAAATCCCACTTCTGACATGTCAAACTACTTTTATAATTCACTCTGGAAACTGACTCATTTGGACATGCTGCTTTTTTAGGTGGTATATTCATCGTTTTTCAACACTGCACTGCTAAAGTCAGGATGGCCGAGTGGTCTAAGGCGCCAGACTCAAGGTTGGAAACCTTTCTCAGGAAAGAGGCTTCTGGTCTCCGATTGGAGGCGTGGGTTCAAATCCCACTTCTGACATGTCAAACTACTTTTATGATTCACTGTGGACACTGACTCATTTGGACATGCTGCTTTTTAGATGGTATATTTATCGTTTTTTAATACATCAGTTCAAATGTCAGGATGGCCGAGTGGTCTAAGGCGCCAGACTTAAGTTTCGACTCTGTTCTCAGCAAAAAAGACTTCTGGTCTCCAATTGGAGGCGTGGGTTCAAATCCCACTTCTGACATGTCAAACTACTTTTATGATTCACTCTGGACACTGACTCATTTGGACATGCTGCTTTTTTAGGTGGTATATTCATCGTTTTTTAACACTGCAGTGCTAATGTCAGGATGGCCGAGTGGTCTAAGGCGCCAGACTCAAGGTTGGAAACCTTTCTCAGGAAAGAGGCTTCTGGTCTCCGATTGGAGGCGTGGGTTCAAATCCCACTTCTGACATGTCAAACTGCTTTTATGATTCACTCTGGACACTGACTCATTTGGACATGCTGCTTTTTTAGGTGGTATATTCATCGTTTTTCAACACTGCACTGCTAAAGTCAGGATGGCCGAGTGGTCTAAGGCGCCAGACTCAAGGTTGGAAACCTTTCTCAGGAAAGAGGCTTCTGGTCTCCGATTGGAGGCGTGGGTTCAAATCCCACTTCTGACATGTCAAACTACTTTTATGATTCACTCTGGACACTGACTCATTTGGACATGCTGCTTTTTAGATGGTATATTTATCGTTTTTTAATACATCAGTTCAAATGTCAGGATGGCCGAGTGGTCTAAGGCGCCAGACTTAAGTTTCGACTCTGTTCTCAGCAAAAAAGACTTCTGGTCTCCAATTGGAGGCGTGGGTTCAAATCCCACTTCTGACATGTCAAACTACTTTTATGATTCACTCTGGACACTGACTCATTTGGACATGCTGCTTTTTTAGGTGGTATATTCATCGTTTTTTAACACTGCAGTGCTAATGTCAGGATGGCCGAGTGGTCTAAGGCGCCAGACTCAAGGTTGGAAACCTTTCTCAGGAAAGAGGCTTCTGGTCTCCGATTGGAGGCGTGGGTTCAAATCCCACTTCTGACATGTCAAACTACTTTTATGATTCACTCTGGAAACTGACTCATTTGGACATGCTGCTTTTTTAGGTGGTATATTCATCGTTTTTCAACACTGCACTGCTAAAGTCAGGATGGCCGAGTGGTCTAAGGCGCCAGACTCAAGGTTGGAAACCTTTCTCAGGAAAGAGGCTTCTGGTCTCCGATTGGAGGCGTGGGTTCAAATCCCACTTCTGACATGTCAAACTACTTTTATGATTCACTCTGGACACTGACTCATTTGGACATGCTGGTTTTTAGATGGTATATTTATCGTTTTTTAATACATCAGTTCAAATGTCAGGATGGCCGAGTGGTCTAAGGCGCCAGACTTAAGTTTTGACTCTGTTCTCAGCAAAAAAGACTTCTGGTCTCCAATTGGAGGCGTGGGTTCAAATCCCACTTCTGACATGTCAAACTACTTTTATGATTCACTCTGGACACTGACTCATTTGGACATGCTGCTTTTTTACGTGGTATATTCATCGTTTTTCAACACTGCACTGCTAATGTCAGGATGGCCGAGTGGTCTAAGGCGCCAGACTCAAGGTTGGAAACCTTTCTCAGGAAAGAGGCTTCTGTCCTCTCTGATTGGAGGCGTGGGTTCAAATCCCTCTTCTGACATGTCAAACTGCTTTTATGATTCACTCTGGACACTGACTCATTTGGACATGCTGCTTTTTAGATGGTATATTTATCGTTTTTTAATACATCAGTTCAAATGTCAGGATGGCCGAGTGGTCTAAGGCGCCAGACTTAAGTTTCGACTCTGTTCTCAGCAAAAAAGACTTCTGGTCTCCAATTGTAGGCGTGGGTTCAAATCCCACTTCTGACATGTCAAACTACTTTTATGATTCACTCTGGACACTGACTCATTTGGACATGCTGCTTTTTTAGGTGGTATATTCATCGTTTTTCAACACTGCACTGCTAATGTCAGGATGGCCGAGTGGTCTAAGGCGCCAGACTCAAGGTTGGAAACCTTTCTCAGGAAAGAGGCTTCTGGTCTCTCCGATTGGAGGCGTGGGTTCAAATCCCTCTTCTGACATGTCAAACTACTTTTATGATTCACTGTGGACACTGACTCATTTGGACATGCTGCTTTTTAGATGGTATATTTATCGTTTTTTAATACATCAGTTCAAATGTCAGGATGGCCGAGTGGTCTAAGGCGCCAGACTTAAGTTTCGACTCTGTTCTCAGCAAAAAAGACTTCTGGTCTCCAATTGGAGGCGTGGGTTCAAATCCCACTTCTGACATGTCAAACTACTTTTATGATTCACTCTGGACACTGACTCATTTGGACATGCTTCTTTTTTAGGTGGTATATTCATCGTTTTTTAACACTGCAGTGCTAATGTCAGGATGGCCGAGTGGTCTAAGGCGCCCGACTCAAGGTTGGAAACCTTTATCAGGAAAGAGGCTTCTGGTCTCCGATTGGAGGCGTGGGTTCAAATCCCACTTCTGACATGTCAAACTGCTTTTATGATTCACTCTGGACACTGACTCATTTGGACATGCTGCTTTTTTAGGTGGTATATTCATCGTTTTTTAACACTGCAGTGCTAATGTCAGGATGGCCGAGTGGTCTAAGGCGCCAGACTCAAGGTTGGAAACCTTTCTCAGGAAAGAGGCTTCTGGTCTCCGATTGGAGGCGTGGGTTCAAATCCCACTTCTGACATGTCAAACTACTTTTATGATTCACTCTGGAAACTGACTCATTTGGACATGCTGCTTTTTTAGGTGGTATATTCATCGTTTTTCAACACTGCACTGCTAAAGTCAGGATGGCCGAGTGGTCTAAGGCGCCAGACTCAAGGTTGGAAACCTTTCTCAGGAAAGAGGCTTCTGGTCTCCGATTGGAGGCGTGGGTTCAAATCCCACTTCTGACATGTCAAACTACTTTTATGATTCACTCTGGACACTGACTCATTTGGACATGCTGGTTTTTAGATGGTATATTTATCGTTTTTTAATACATCAGTTCAAATGTCAGGATGGCCGAGTGGTCTAAGGCGCCAGACTTAAGTTTCGACTCTGTTCTCAGCAAAAAAGACTTCTGGTCTCCAATTGGAGGCGTGGGTTCAAATCCCACTTCTGACATGTCAAACTACTTTTATGATTCACTCTGGACACTGACTCATTTGGACATGCTGCTTTTTTACGTGGTATATTCATCGTTTTTCAACACTGCACTGCTAATGTCAGGATGGCCGAGTGGTCTAAGGCGCCAGACTCAAGGTTGGAAACCTTTCTCAGGAAAGAGGCTTCTGTCCTCTCTGATTGGAGGCGTGGGTTCAAATCCCTCTTCTGACATGTCAAACTGCTTTTATGATTCACTCTGGACACTGACTCATTTGGACATGCTGCTTTTTAGATGGTATATTTATCGTTTTTTAATACATCAGTTCAAATGTCAGGATGGCCGAGTGGTCTAAGGCGCCAGACTTAAGTTTCGACTCTGTTCTCAGCAAAAAAGACTTCTGGTCTCCAATTGTAGGCGTGGGTTCAAATCCCACTTCTGACATGTCAAACTACTTTTATGATTCACTCTGGACACTGACTCATTTGGACATGCTGCTTTTTTAGGTGGTATATTCATCGTTTTTCAACACTGCACTGCTAATGTCAGGATGGCCGAGTGGTCTAAGGCGCCAGACTCAAGGTTGGAAACCTTTCTCAGGAAAGAGGCTTCTGGTCTCTCCGATTGGAGGCGTGGGTTCAAATCCCTCTTCTGACATGTCAAACTACTTTTATGATTCACTGTGGACACTGACTCATTTGGACATGCTGCTTTTTAGATGGTATATTTATCGTTTTTTAATACATCAGTTCAAATGTCAGGATGGCCGAGTGGTCTAAGGCGCCAGACTTAAGTTTCGACTCTGTTCTCAGCAAAAAAGACTTCTGGTCTCCAATTGGAGGCGTGGGTTCAAATCCCACTTCTGACATGTCAAACTACTTTTATGATTCACTCTGGACACTGACTCATTTGGACATGCTTCTTTTTTAGGTGGTATATTCATCGTTTTTTAACACTGCAGTGCTAATGTCAGGATGGCCGAGTGGTCTAAGGCGCCCGACTCAAGGTTGGAAACCTTTATCAGGAAAGAGGCTTCTGGTCTCCGATTGGAGGCGTGGGTTCAAATCCCACTTCTGACATGTCAAACTGCTTTTATGATTCACTCTGGACACTGACTCATTTGGACATGCTGCTTTTTTAGGTGGTATATTCATCGTTTTTTAACACTGCAGTGCTAATGTCAGGATGGCCGAGTGGTCTAAGGCGCCAGAGTTAAGGTTGGAAACCTTTCTCAGGAAAGAGGCTTCTGGTCTCCGATTGGAGGCGTGGGTTCAAATCCCACTTCTGACATGTCAAACTGCTTTTATGATTCACTCTGGACACTGACTCATTTGGACATGCTGCTTTTTTAGGTGGTATATTCATCGTTTTTCAACACTGCACTGCTAAAGTCAGGATGGCCGAGTGGTCTAAGGCGCCAGACTCAAGGTTGGAAACCTTTCTCAGGAAAGAGGCTTCTGGTCTCCGATTGGAGGCGTGGGTTCAAATCCCACTTCTGACATGTCAAACTACTTTTATGATTCACTCTGGACACTGACTCATTTGGACATGCTGCTTTTTAGATGGTATATTTATCGTTTTTTAATACATCAGTTCAAATGTCAGGATGGCCGAGTGGTCTAAGGCGCCAGACTTAAGTTTCGACTCTGTTCTCAGCAAAAAAGACTTCTGGTCTCCAATTGGAGGCGTGGGTTCAAATCCCACTTCTGACATGTCAAACTACTTTTATGATTCACTCTGGACACTGACTCATTTGGACATGCTGCTTTTTTAGGTGGTATATTCATCGTTTTTTAACACTGCAGTGCTAATGTCAGGATGGCCGAGTGGTCTAAGGCGCCAGACTCAAGGTTGGAAACCTTTCTCAGGAAAGAGGCTTCTGGTCTCCGATTGGAGGCGTGGGTTCAAATCCCACTTCTGACATGTCAAACTACTTTTATGATTCACTCTGGAAACTGACTCATTTGGACATGCTGCTTTTTTAGGTGGTATATTCATCGTTTTTCAACACTGCACTGCTAAAGTCAGGATGGCCGAGTGGTCTAAGGCGCCAGACTCAAGGTTGGAAACCTTTCTCAGGAAAGAGGCTTCTGGTCTCCGATTGGAGGCGTGGGTTCAAATCCCACTTCTGACATGTCAAACTACTTTTATGATTCACTCTGGACACTGACTCATTTGGACATGCTGGTTTTTAGATGGTATATTTATCGTTTTTTAATACATCAGTTCAAATGTCAGGATGGCCGAGTGGTCTAAGGCGCCAGACTTAAGTTTCGACTCTGTTCTCAGCAAAAAAGACTTCTGGTCTCCAATTGGAGGCGTGGGTTCAAATCCCACTTCTGACATGTCAAACTACTTTTATGATTCACTCTGGACACTGACTCATTTGGACATGCTGCTTTTTTACGTGGTATATTCATCGTTTTTCAACACTGCACTGCTAATGTCAGGATGGCCGAGTGGTCTAAGGCGCCAGACTCAAGGTTGGAAACCTTTCTCAGGAAAGAGGCTTCTGTCCTCTCTGATTGGAGGCGTGGGTTCAAATCCCTCTTCTGACATGTCAAACTACTTTTATGATTCACTCTGGACACTGACTCATTTGGACATGCTGCTTTTTAGATGGTATATTTATCGTTTTTTAATACATCAGTTCAAATGTCAGGATGGCCGAGTGGTCTAAGGCGCCAGACTTAAGTTTCGACTCTGTTCTCAGCAAAAAAGACTTCTGGTCTCCAATTGTAGGCGTGGGTTCAAATCCCACTTCTGACATGTCAAACTACTTTTATGATTCACTCTGGACACTGACTCATTTGGACATGCTGCTTTTTTAGGTGGTATATTCATCGTTTTTCAACACTGCACTGCTAATGTCAGGATGGCCGAGTGGTCTAAGGCGCCAGACTCAAGGTTGGAAACCTTTCTCAGGAAAGAGGCTTCTGGTCTCTCCGATTGGAGGCGTGGGTTCAAATCCCTCTTCTGACATGTCAAACTACTTTTATGATTCACTGTGGACACTGACTCATTTGGACATGCTGCTTTTTAGATGGTATATTTATCGTTTTTTAATACATCAGTTCAAATGTCAGGATGGCCGAGTGGTCTAAGGCGCCAGACTTAAGTTTCGACTCTGTTCTCAGCAAAAAAGACTTCTGGTCTCCAATTGGAGGCGTGGGTTCAAATCCCACTTCTGACATGTCAAACTACTTTTATGATTCACTCTGGACACTGACTCATTTGGACATGCTTCTTTTTTAGGTGGTATATTCATCGTTTTTTAACACTGCAGTGCTAATGTCAGGATGGCCGAGTGGTCTAAGGCGCCAGACTCAAGGTTGGAAACCTTTATCAGGAAAGAGGCTTCTGGTCTCCGATTGGAGGCGTGGGTTCAAATCCCACTTCTGACATGTCAAACTGCTTTTATGATTCACTCTGGACACTGACTCATTTGGACATGCTGCTTTTTTAGGTGGTATATTCATCGTTTTTTAACACTGCAGTGCTAATGTCAGGATGGCCGAGTGGTCTAAGGCGCCAGACTCAAGGTTGGAAACCTTTCTCAGGAAAGAGGCTTCTGGTCTCCGATTGGAGGCGTGGGTTCAAATCCCACTTCTGACATGTCAAACTACTTTTATGATTCACTCTGGACACTGACTCATTTGGACATGCTGCTTTTTAGATGGTATATTTATCGTTTTTAAATACATCAGTTCAAATGTCAGGATGGCCGAGTGGTCTAAGGCGCCAGACTTAAGTTTCGACTCTGTTCTCAGCAAAAAAGACTTCTGGTCTCCAATTGGAGGCGTCGGTTCAAATCCCACTTCTGACATGTCAAACTACTTTTATAATTCACTCTGGACACTGACTCATTTGGACATGCTGCTTTTTTAGGTGGTATATTCATCGTTTTTTAACACTGCAGTGCTAATGTCAGGATGGCCGAGTGGTCTTTTAGGCGCCAGACTCAAGGTTGGAAACCTTTCTCAGGAAAGAGGCTTCTGGTCTCCGATTGGAGGCGTGGGTTCAAATCCCACTTCTGACATGTCAAACTACTTTTATGATTCACTCTGGACACTGACTCATTTGGACATGCTGCTTTTTTAGGTGGTATATTCATCGTTTTTCAACACTGCACTGCTAATGTCAGGATGGCCGAGTGGTCTTTTAGGCGCCAGACTCAAGGTTGGAAACCTTTCTCAGGAAAGAGGCTTCTGGTCTCCGATTGGAGGCGTGGGTTCAAATCCCACTTCTGACATGTCAAACTACTTTTATGATTCACTCTGGACACTGACTCATTTGGACATGCTGGTTTTTAGATGGTATATTTATCGTTTTTTAATACATCAGTTCAAATGTCAGGATGGCCGAGTGGTCTAAGGCGCCAGACTTAAGGTTGGAAACCTTTCTCAGGAAAGAGGCTTCTGGTCTCCGATTGGAGGCGTGGGTTCAAATCCCACTTCTGACATGTCAAACTACTTTTATGATTCACTGTGGACACTGACTCATTTGGACATGCTGGTTTTTAGATGGTATATTTATCGTTTTTTAATACATCAGTTCAAATGTCAGGATGGCCGAGTGGTCTAAGGCGCCAGACTTAAGTTTCGACTCTGTTCTCAGCAAAAAAGACTTCTGGTCTCCAATTGGAGGCGTGGGTTCAAATCCCACTTCTGACATGTCAAACTACTTTTATGATTCACTCTGGACACTGACTCATTTGGACATGCTTCTTTTTTAGGTGGTATATTCATCGTTTTTTAACACTGCAGTGCTAATGTCAGGATGGCCGAGTGGTCTAAGGCGCCAGACTCAAGGTTGGAAACCTTTATCAGGAAAGAGGCTTCTGGTCTCCGATTGGAGGCGTGGGTTCAAATCCCACTTCTGACATGTCAAACTGCTTTTATGATTCACTCTGGACACTGACTCATTTGGACATGCTGCTTTTTTAGGTGGTATATTCATCGTTTTTTAACACTGCAGTGCTAATGTCAGGATGGCCGAGTGGTCTAAGGCGCCAGACTCAAGGTTGGAAACCTTTCTCAGGAAAGAGGCTTCTGGTCTCCGATTGGAGGCGTGGGTTCAAATCCCACTTCTGACATGTCAAACTACTTTTATGATTCACTCTGGACACTGACTCATTTGGACATGCTGCTTTTTAGATGGTATATTTATCGTTTTTAAATACATCAGTTCAAATGTCAGGATGGCCGAGTGGTCTAAGGCGCCAGACTTAAGTTTCGACTCTGTTCTCAGCAAAAAAGACTTCTGGTCTCCAATTGGAGGCGTCGGTTCAAATCCCACTTCTGACATGTCAAACTACTTTTATGATTCACTCTGGACACTGACTCATTTGGACATGCTGCTTTTTTAGGTGGTATATTCATCGTTTTTTAACACTGCAGTGCTAATGTCAGGATGGCCGAGTGGTCTAAGGCGCCAGACTCAAGGTTGGAAACCTTTCTCAGGAAAGAGGCTTCTGGTCTCCGATTGGAGGCGTGGGTTCAAATCCCACTTCTGACATGTCAAACTACTTTTATGATTCACTCTGGACACTGACTCATTTGGACATGCTGCTTTTTTAGGTGGTATATTCATCGTTTTTCAACACTGCACTGCTAAAGTCAGGATGGCCGAGTGGTCCAAGGCGCCAGACTCAAGGTTGGAAACCTTTCTCAGGAAAGAGGCTTCTGGTCTCCGATTGGAGGCGTGGGTTCAAATCCCACTTCTGACATGTCAAACTGCTTTTATGATTCACTCTGGACACTGACTCATTTGGACATGCTGCTTTTTTAGGTGGTATATTCATCGTTTTTCAACACTGCACTGCTAATGTCAGGATGGCCGAGTGGTCTAAGGCGCCAGACTCAAGGTTGGAAACCTTTCTCAGGAAAGAGGCTTCTGGTCTCCGATTGGAGGCGTGGGTTCAAATCCCACTTCTGACATGTCAAACTGCTTTTATGATTCACTCTGGACACTGACTCATTTGGACATGCTGCTTTTTTAGGTGGTATATTCATCGTTTTTCAACACTGCACTGCTAATGTCAGGATGGCCGAGTGGTCTTTTAGGCGCCAGACTCAAGGTTGGAAACCTTTCTCAGGAAAGAGGCTTCTGGTCTCCGATTGGAGGCGTGGGTTCAAATCCCACTTCTGACATGTCAAACTACTTTTATGATTCACTCTGGACACTGACTCATTTGGACATGCTGGTTTTTAGATGGTATATTTATCGTTTTTTAATACATCAGTTCAAATGTCAGGATGGCCGAGTGGTCTAAGGCGCCAGACTTAAGGTTGGAAACCTTTCTCAGGAAAGAGGCTTCTGGTCTCCGATTGGAGGCGTGGGTTCAAATCCCTCTTCTGACATGTCAAACTACTTTTATGATTCACTGTGGACACTGACTCATTTGGACATGCTGCTTTTTAGATGGTATATTTATCGTTTTTTAATACATCAGTTCAAATGTCAGGATGGCCGAGTGGTCTAAGGCGCCAGACTTAAGTTTCGACTCTGTTCTCAGCAAAAAAGACTTCTGGTCTCCAATTGGAGGCGTGGGTTCAAATCCCACTTCTGACATGTCAAACTACTTTTATGATTCACTCTGGACACTGACTCATTTGGACATGCTTCTTTTTTAGGTGGTATATTCATCGTTTTTTAACACTGCAGTGCTAATGTCAGGATGGCCGAGTGGTCTAAGGCGCCAGACTCAAGGTTGGAAACCTTTATCAGGAAAGAGGCTTCTGGTCTCCGATTGGAGGCGTGGGTTCAAATCCCACTTCTGACATGTCAAACTGCTTTTATGATTCACTCTGGACACTGACTCATTTGGACATGCTGCTTTTTTAGGTGGTATATTCATCGTTTTTTAACACTGCAGTGCTAATGTCAGGATGGCCGAGTGGTCTAAGGCGCCAGACTCAAGGTTGGAAACCTTTCTCAGGAAAGAGGCTTCTGGTCTCCGATTGGAGGCGTGGGTTCAAATCCCACTTCTGACATGTCAAACTACTTTTATGATTCACTCTGGACACTGACTCATTTGGACATGCTGCTTTTTAGATGGTATATTTATCGTTTTTAAATACATCAGTTCAAATGTCAGGATGGCCGAGTGGTCTAAGGCGCCAGACTTAAGTTTCGACTCTGTTCTCAGCAAAAAAGACTTCTGGTCTCCAATTGGAGGCGTCGGTTCAAATCCCACTTCTGACATGTCAAACTACTTTTATAATTCACTCTGGACACTGACTCATTTGGACATGCTGCTTTTTTAGGTGGTATATTCATCGTTTTTTAACACTGCAGTGCTAATGTCAGGATGGCCGAGTGGTCTTTTAGGCGCCAGACTCAAGGTTGGAAACCTTTCTCAGGAAAGAGGCTTCTGGTCTCCGATTGGAGGCGTGGGTTCAAATCCCACTTCTGACATGTCAAACTACTTTTATGATTCACTCTGGACACTGACTCATTTGGACATGCTGCTTTTTTAGGTGGTATATTCATCGTTTTTCAACACTGCACTGCTAATGTCAGGATGGCCGAGTGGTCTTTTAGGCGCCAGACTCAAGGTTGGAAACCTTTCTCAGGAAAGAGGCTTCTGGTCTCCGATTGGAGGCGTGGGTTCAAATCCCACTTCTGACATGTCAAACTACTTTTATGATTCACTCTGGACACTGACTCATTTGGACATGCTGGTTTTTAGATGGTATATTTATCGTTTTTTAATACATCAGTTCAAATGTCAGGATGGCCGAGTGGTCTAAGGCGCCAGACTTAAGGTTGGAAACCTTTCTCAGGAAAGAGGCTTCTGGTCTCCGATTGGAGGCGTGGGTTCAAATCCCACTTCTGACATGTCAAACTACTTTTATGATTCACTGTGGACACTGACTCATTTGGACATGCTGGTTTTTAGATGGTATATTTATCGTTTTTTAATACATCAGTTCAAATGTCAGGATGGCCGAGTGGTCTAAGGCGCCAGACTTAAGTTTCGACTCTGTTCTCAGCAAAAAAGACTTCTGGTCTCCAATTGGAGGCGTGGGTTCAAATCCCACTTCTGACATGTCAAACTACTTTTATGATTCACTCTGGACACTGACTCATTTGGACATGCTTCTTTTTTAGGTGGTATATTCATCGTTTTTTAACACTGCAGTGCTAATGTCAGGATGGCCGAGTGGTCTAAGGCGCCAGACTCAAGGTTGGAAACCTTTATCAGGAAAGAGGCTTCTGGTCTCCGATTGGAGGCGTGGGTTCAAATCCCACTTCTGACATGTCAAACTGCTTTTATGATTCACTCTGGACACTGACTCATTTGGACATGCTGCTTTTTTAGGTGGTATATTCATCGTTTTTTAACACTGCAGTGCTAATGTCAGGATGGCCGAGTGGTCTAAGGCGCCAGACTCAAGGTTGGAAACCTTTCTCAGGAAAGAGGCTTCTGGTCTCCGATTGGAGGCGTGGGTTCAAATCCCACTTCTGACATGTCAAACTACTTTTATGATTCACTCTGGACACTGACTCATTTGGACATGCTGCTTTTTAGATGGTATATTTATCGTTTTTAAATACATCAGTTCAAATGTCAGGATGGCCGAGTGGTCTAAGGCGCCAGACTTAAGTTTCGACTCTGTTCTCAGCAAAAAAGACTTCTGGTCTCCAATTGGAGGCGTCGGTTCAAATCCCACTTCTGACATGTCAAACTACTTTTATGATTCACTCTGGACACTGACTCATTTGGACATGCTGCTTTTTTAGGTGGTATATTCATCGTTTTTTAACACTGCAGTGCTAATGTCAGGATGGCCGAGTGGTCTAAGGCGCCAGACTCAAGGTTGGAAACCTTTCTCAGGAAAGAGGCTTCTGGTCTCCGATTGGAGGCGTGGGTTCAAATCCCACTTCTGACATGTCAAACTACTTTTATGATTCACTCTGGACACTGACTCATTTGGACATGCTGCTTTTTTAGGTGGTATATTCATCGTTTTTCAACACTGCACTGCTAAAGTCAGGATGGCCGAGTGGTCCAAGGCGCCAGACTCAAGGTTGGAAACCTTTCTCAGGAAAGAGGCTTCTGGTCTCCGATTGGAGGCGTGGGTTCAAATCCCACTTCTGACATGTCAAACTGCTTTTATGATTCACTCTGGACACTGACTCATTTGGACATGCTGCTTTTTTAGGTGGTATATTCATCGTTTTTCAACACTGCACTGCTAATGTCAGGATGGCCGAGTGGTCTAAGGCGCCAGACTCAAGGTTGGAAACCTTTCTCAGGAAAGAGGCTTCTGGTCTCCGATTGGAGGCGTGGGTTCAAATCCCACTTCTGACATGTCAAACTGCTTTTATGATTCACTCTGGACACTGACTCATTTGGACATGCTGCTTTTTTAGGTGGTATATTCATCGTTTTTCAACACTGCACTGCTAATGTCAGGATGGCCGAGTGGTCTTTTAGGCGCCAGACTCAAGGTTGGAAACCTTTCTCAGGAAAGAGGCTTCTGGTCTCCGATTGGAGGCGTGGGTTCAAATCCCACTTCTGACATGTCAAACTACTTTTATGATTCACTCTGGACACTGACTCATTTGGACATGCTTCTTTTTTAGGTGGTATATTCATCGTTTTTTAACACTGCAGTGCTAATGTCAGGATGGCCGAGTGGTCTAAGGCGCCAGACTCAAGGTTGGAAACCTTTATCAGGAAAGAGGCTTCTGGTCTCCGATTGGAGGCGTGGGTTCAAATCCCACTTCTGACATGTCAAACTGCTTTTATGATTCACTCTGGACACTGACTCATTTGGACATGCTGCTTTTTTAGGTGGTATATTCATCGTTTTTTAACACTGCAGTGCTAATGTCAGGATGGCCGAGTGGTCTAAGGCGCCAGACTCAAGGTTGGAAACCTTTCTCAGGAAAGAGGCTTCTGGTCTCCGATTGGAGGCGTGGGTTCAAATCCCACTTCTGACATGTCAAACTACTTTTATGATTCACTCTGGACACTGACTCATTTGGACATGCTGCTTTTTAGATGGTATATTTATCGTTTTTAAATACATCAGTTCAAATGTCAGGATGGCCGAGTGGTCTAAGGCGCCAGACTTAAGTTTCGACTCTGTTCTCAGCAAAAAAGACTTCTGGTCTCCAATTGGAGGCGTCGGTTCAAATCCCACTTCTGACATGTCAAACTACTTTTATAATTCACTCTGGACACTGACTCATTTGGACATGCTGCTTTTTTAGGTGGTATATTCATCGTTTTTTAACACTGCAGTGCTAATGTCAGGATGGCCGAGTGGTCTTTTAGGCGCCAGACTCAAGGTTGGAAACCTTTCTCAGGAAAGAGGCTTCTGGTCTCCGATTGGAGGCGTGGGTTCAAATCCCACTTCTGACATGTCAAACTACTTTTATGATTCACTCTGGACACTGACTCATTTGGACATGCTGCTTTTTTAGGTGGTATATTCATCGTTTTTCAACACTGCACTGCTAATGTCAGGATGGCCGAGTGGTCTTTTAGGCGCCAGACTCAAGGTTGGAAACCTTTCTCAGGAAAGAGGCTTCTGGTCTCCGATTGGAGGCGTGGGTTCAAATCCCACTTCTGACATGTCAAACTACTTTTATGATTCACTCTGGACACTGACTCATTTGGACATGCTGGTTTTTAGATGGTATATTTATCGTTTTTTAATACATCAGTTCAAATGTCAGGATGGCCGAGTGGTCTAAGGCGCCAGACTTAAGGTTGGAAACCTTTCTCAGGAAAGAGGCTTCTGGTCTCCGATTGGAGGCGTGGGTTCAAATCCCACTTCTGACATGTCAAACTACTTTTATGATTCACTGTGGACACTGACTCATTTGGACATGCTGGTTTTTAGATGGTATATTTATCGTTTTTTAATACTGCACTGCTAAAGTCAGGATGGCCGAGTGGTCCAAGGCGCCAGACTCAAGGTTGGAAACCTTTCTCAGGAAAGAGGCTTCTGGTCTCCGATTGGAGGCGTGGGTTCAAATCCCACTTCTGACATGTCAAACTGCTTTTATGATTCACTCTGGACACTGACTCATTTGGACATGCTGCTTTTTTAGGTGGTATATTCATCGTTTTTCAACACTGCACTGCTAATGTCAGGATGGCCGAGTGGTCTAAGGCGCCAGACTCAAGGTTGGAAACCTTTCTCAGGAAAGAGGCTTCTGGTCTCCGATTGGAGGCGTGGGTTCAAATCCCACTTCTGACATGTCAAACTGCTTTTATGATTCACTCTGGACACTGACTCATTTGGACATGCTGCTTTTTTAGGTGGTATATTCATCGTTTTTCAACACTGCACTGCTAATGTCAGGATGGCCGAGTGGTCTTTTAGGCGCCAGACTCAAGGTTGGAAACCTTTCTCAGGAAAGAGGCTTCTGGTCTCCGATTGGAGGCGTGGGTTCAAATCCCACTTCTGACATGTCAAACTACTTTTATGATTCACTCTGGACACTGACTCATTTGGACATGCTGGTTTTTAGATGGTATATTTATCGTTTTTTAATACATCAGTTCAAATGTCAGGATGGCCGAGTGGTCTAAGGCGCCAGACTTAAGGTTGGAAACCTTTCTCAGGAAAGAGGCTTCTGGTCTCCGATTGGAGGCGTGGGTTCAAATCCCACTTCTGACATGTCAAACTACTTTTATGATTCACTGTGGACACTGACTCATTTGGACATGCTGGTTTTTAGATGGTATATTTATCGTTTTTTAATACATCAGTTCAAATGTCAGGATGGCCGAGTGGTCTAAGGCGCCAGACTTAAGTTTCGACTCTGTTCTCAGCAAAAAAGACTTCTGGTCTCCAATTGGAGGCGTGGGTTCAAATCCCACTTCTGACATGTCAAACTACTTTTATGATTCACTCTGGACACTGACTCATTTGGACATGCTTCTTTTTTAGGTGGTATATTCATCGTTTTTTAACACTGCAGTGCTAATGTCAGGATGGCCGAGTGGTCTAAGGCGCCAGACTCAAGGTTGGAAACCTTTATCAGGAAAGAGGCTTCTGGTCTCCGATTGGAGGCGTGGGTTCAAATCCCACTTCTGACATGTCAAACTGCTTTTATGATTCACTCTGGACACTGACTCATTTGGACATGCTGCTTTTTTAGGTGGTATATTCATCGTTTTTTAACACTGCAGTGCTAATGTCAGGATGGCCGAGTGGTCTAAGGCGCCAGACTCAAGGTTGGAAACCTTTCTCAGGAAAGAGGCTTCTGGTCTCCGATTGGAGGCGTGGGTTCAAATCCCACTTCTGACATGTCAAACTACTTTTATGATTCACTCTGGACACTGACTCATTTGGACATGCTGCTTTTTAGATGGTATATTTATCGTTTTTAAATACATCAGTTCAAATGTCAGGATGGCCGAGTGGTCTAAGGCGCCAGACTTAAGTTTCGACTCTGTTCTCAGCAAAAAAGACTTCTGGTCTCCAATTGGAGGCGTCGGTTCAAATCCCACTTCTGACATGTCAAACTACTTTTATGATTCACTCTGGACACTGACTCATTTGGACATGCTGCTTTTTTAGGTGGTATATTCATCGTTTTTTAACACTGCAGTGCTAATGTCAGGATGGCCGAGTGGTCTAAGGCGCCAGACTCAAGGTTGGAAACCTTTCTCAGGAAAGAGGCTTCTGGTCTCCGATTGGAGGCGTGGGTTCAAATCCCACTTCTGACATGTCAAACTACTTTTATGATTCACTCTGGACACTGACTCATTTGGACATGCTGCTTTTTTAGGTGGTATATTCATCGTTTTTCAACACTGCACTGCTAAAGTCAGGATGGCCGAGTGGTCCAAGGCGCCAGACTCAAGGTTGGAAACCTTTCTCAGGAAAGAGGCTTCTGGTCTCCGATTGGAGGCGTGGGTTCAAATCCCACTTCTGACATGTCAAACTGCTTTTATGATTCACTCTGGACACTGACTCATTTGGACATGCTGCTTTTTTAGGTGGTATATTCATCGTTTTTCAACACTGCACTGCTAATGTCAGGATGGCCGAGTGGTCTAAGGCGCCAGACTCAAGGTTGGAAACCTTTCTCAGGAAAGAGGCTTCTTGTCTCCGATTGGAGGCGTGGGTTCAAATCCCACTTCTGACATGTCAAACTGCTTTTATGATTCACTCTGGACACTGACTCATTTGGACATGCTGCTTTTTTAGGTGGTATATTCATCGTTTTTCAACACTGCACTGCTAATGTCAGGATGGCCGAGTGGTCTTTTAGGCGCCAGACTCAAGGTTGGAAACCTTTCTCAGGAAAGAGGCTTCTGGTCTCCGATTGGAGGCGTGGGTTCAAATCCCACTTCTGACATGTCAAACTACTTTTATGATTCACTCTGGACACTGACTCATTTGGACATGCTGGTTTTTAGATGGTATATTTATCGTTTTTTAATACATCAGTTGAAATGTCAGGATGGCCGAGTGGTCTAAGGCGCCAGACTTAAGTTTCGACTCTGTTCTCAGCAAAAAAGACTTCTGGTCTCCAATTGTAGGCGTGGGTTCAAATCCCACTTCTGACATGTCAAACTACTTTTATGATTCACTCTGGACACTGACTCATTTGGACATGCTGGTTTTTAGATGGTATATTTATCGTTTTTTAATACATCAGTTCAAATGTCAGGATGGCCGAGTGGTCTAAGGCGCCAGACTCAAGGTTGGAAACCTTTCTCAGGAAAGAGGCTTCTGGTCTCCGATTGGAGGCGTGGGTTCAAATCCCACTTCTGACATGTCAAACTGCTTTTA
The DNA here is from genome assembly GCF_949316345.1 of Pungitius pungitius. Lineage (NCBI taxonomy): Eukaryota > Metazoa > Chordata > Actinopteri > Perciformes > Gasterosteidae > Pungitius > Pungitius pungitius. Next base: position 1,007,206 of record NC_084901.1, read on the forward strand.
TGATTCACTCTGGACACTGACTCATTTGGACATGCTGCTTTTTTAGGTGGTATATTCATCGTTTTTCAGCACTGCACTGCCAATGTCAGGATGGCCGAGTGGTCTAAGGCGCCAGACTCAAGGTTGGAAACCTTTCTCAGGAAAGAGGCTTCTGGTCTCCGATTGGAGGCGTGGGTTCAAATCCCACTTCTGACATGTCAAACTGCTTTTATGATTCACTCTGGACACCGACTCATTTGGACATGCTGCTTTTTTAGGTGGTATATTCATCGTTTTTCAACACTGCACTGCTAAT